>NC_056743.1:1615129211-1615196711 GCF_019279795.1 Protopterus annectens | reverse complement strand
CTTGACGAGTGGATGGGTAACAGAAAGTTCACACCAAGGATCATACCAACAGCTCTACTAGATAGGGGCCAAGGGTACTAGCTGCTACATCAAGGGCCTAGGGAACTAACCAAAGGGGCGGTGAATATCGCACAACATGGCTGGGCTAATATATGCTAATATATGAACCTAAATCCAAATGGTCTAATAGCATGCACTTTATAGTGTGAATGCCCATGTGGTCCAATGCCATGCACATTATATTGTGACTGTCCAAGTGGTCCAATGCCATGCAATTTACAGTGTGAGTGTCCAAGTGGTCCAAGACCATGTACATTATAGTGTGAGACTCCAAGTGGTCCAACACCATGCATGTTATAGTATGAGACTCCAAGTGGTCCAATATCATGCACGTTATAGTGTGAGTGCACTGAAAGTGCTGTCAGATGTGAAACTGATGAATATCAGGTTAAGGTAATTTTAAATTGTAATATCTCAAAGTCTGGGTGTGGGAAGAATGCAAGGCGGCTTGCCAATGGCAGATTTAGGCCTTGGCATAGGGGTGCATGGCCTCCCCTTTTAAACCACAATATATTCTGTTGCCAAAAAAAAAAAGGAAAAAGCATTCTAAAATGCTTTTGTTAAAATCGGAAAATGTGCCACCAAAAAGGTACACTGTTCAGTGTGTTCCTCATTTTGCAGTACATTTTTTTTTCCATTTCAGCATGCACTTGATTCTTTATTTTTTTACAATCCCTCAAATAGTCAGAGACGGTCCAGCAGTAGGCGACCTACAGTACTTGCCTAGGGCCCCTCTGGGTTAAGGAGCCAACTGGGCAGGTGGTTGCCACAACATTTCATTTAAACAAGCAAACAAAAATACATTTCTAATTTGAGGATGCGCTATACGTGCAAATTCTTCTTCAAGGATGCACTCATTCTGTAACTGCAACTTTGCATGCATCTTACTAAAGGCGTACACACAACTATACAGATTTAAATGTTGGAACTGGCCTGCTTTCATGCTTGATTTTAATTAGGAATTGGAAAACCAAGTGGGCGATCAAGTGACTTGTTCAGTTGGTGAGTGAAATAAGAAGTGTGTGTCCATCAGTACTGAGACAGATTCATAGGTCGGTACTAGGCTATCTGCCCGAAGGCATTTATAAGCCTAGATGGAATGTATTGGCTTTCGCCACCCCCTTAGATTAGTTCCCTGTGCCTCTGTCCAGCAGAGCCATTGAAGTGATCCCTGGGGTAAACTTTCTGTTTCCCATCCACTCATCAAGGTTTCTCTTGAAGAGGGTTAGCGAGGAGCTATGCCTAATGTAGATTGGAATCTTGTTTCAGAGCATGGGAAGTCTCTGGGACAGGAATCTATCCCTCCAGCATGTCCTATGTATTATTGTGGTGAGGTTTATATCCCTGGAGCGTGTGGCTCGAGGGGATACGGTTTTCTTTAGGTGGAGCATGTCCATCAATTCTGGGTTGGACATGGCCTTGTATATCAGGCAGAGATCACCTCTGAGTAGGCGGTATGCAACCGAGTACAGCTGGAGTTTCTTCAGTCGAGCTGCATAGGGCATCTGCTTGAGGCCAGTGATCCTCTTGGTGAGGTACTTCTGTGGTCTTTCCAGTTGTTGCAGGTGTCTTGTAAGGTACATCCCAAATAGGGCACTGTACTCTATGATGGGTCTAATGAGTGATGCATAGAGGGGCCCAATGACCTCTTTCGATCTGGATGCAAACCCTTTTGTAATTAGGTGGGCCACATAGAAGGATTTTCTAACCAATCTGGCAATGTGATTATCAAAGGAGAGGTTACTATCTACTTGGGTCCCCAGATCCCTTATTACTTCTTCCATATTTAGGGGGCTACCACCAAGGTGGTAATTTCTGAGTACTTTGTTTTTTCCAAAGGTGATGACTATGCACTTTTTGGCATTTAGCTTGAGGCCATGGTTTTGACACCAGGTATCTGTCTCAGTGAGACCCTTTTGGAGGATGTCAGTGTCAGCCGGAGAGTCAGTTATAGCCCCTAGTTTGCAGTCATCTGCGAACTTGTTCAGCCATAGTCCTCCTGTGCTTGCCTGTACCAATGAGAAGTACATGCCGACAGGAGGGGTCCTAGGACTGAGCCCTGGGGAATGCCACTTATAACCGGTTTAGAGTCAGACCTAGCTCCCGCAACTCTTACCATGTGGGTTCTGTCTGTGAGCCAGTTGGCAACCCATCTAGTGACGTAGGGATTTATGTTCAGGCTGGTGAGCTTGTCTATAATACCTGAGTGGGGAATGGTGTTGAAGGCCTTTGCAAGGTCTAGGTAGGCTGTCTGGACCACCTTTCCCTCGTCTATAGCCTTGGTAACAGTCTCAAAGAAGGCCAGCAGGTTTAGGAAGCATGATCTACCCTTAACAAAGCCAAACTGGGTAGGGTCCAGTGTTTGGAGGTTTCCAGCAAGGTATGTGTGTTCATTCAAAGGATGAGTGAGATGACAGCATTGTGTGTTTGTGTGTCCATTCAGAAGGTGAGTGTGATGTGACAGTTGTGTGTGTCCATTCAGTAGGTGAGTGACATGAGAGATGTGTGTCCATCCGTTCATTTAGAAGGTAAATGAATTGAGAGAGGTGTATGTGTCTGCTCAGTACATGAATGAGATGAGAGGGATGTATGTGTGTGTCCGTTTTGGAGATGAGAGAAGTGTGTGTGCCCACTCTTTAGATGACAGAAAAGTATGTGTGTCTGTTCAGCAGTTGACTGAGATGAGGGAGGTATGTGTGTGTGTCCATTCATCAGATGACAGAGATGAGAGGTGTGTGTGTGTGTGTGTGTGTGTGTGTGTGTGTGTGTGTGTGTGTGTGTGTGTGTGTGTGTGTGTGTGTGTGCGTGTGTGTGTGTGTGTCCCTCCATTCAGCGGATGACAGAGACAAAAGGGTTATGTGTGTCATATCTCTCAACTGTACAGATTTTCGCAGATTGTCCAGATTTTGTGTGTCATATTTTTGGTCTCTTCCTCATAAAAATTGTTTTTTTTTGAGAAACCACTAAGAAAATCTAAGGATCAAAGGCACTAAATAATGACATGCAACTGAGTTTCAGACTTATTCAGAAAATGAATGCTACCACAAATCATGTTATTGTATCAACTTTCTATGTTTACAAGAGCAATATTTAAAATGTGTCCATATTTTGGAGCCTTTGTCCCACCATTATGTGTGGCTTTGTCCAGATTTTTTGAGCAAAGAGGCTTAGAAGTATAATGTAAGTGTGTGTACATTTGCGTCTGTTCAATAGGTAGGTGAGATGACAGAGGTGTGTGTGTGTGTGTGTGTCTGTTCAGTAAGTGAGATGAAACAGGTGTTTGTGTCCATTCAGTAGGTAAGTGAGATGACAGGTATGTGTGTGTGTGTCCATTCAGTAGGTAAATGAGATGAGAGGTATGTGTGTGTGTCTATCCAGTAGGTAAGTGAGATGAGAGGTATGTGTGTGTGTCTGTCCATTCAGTCAGTCAGTGAGATGAGAGGTGTGTGTGCATGTTCAGTAGGTGAGGGAAGTAACAGGGGCGTGTGTGTTTTCAGTAGGTGAGTGGGATCAGAAAGGTATGTGTGTGTATCCGTTCTGGAGGTGAGTGAACTGAGAGATATGTGTATGTCTGCTCAGTAGGTCAGTGAGATGAGAAGGGTGTGTGTGTGTGTGTGTGTGTGTCCATTCAATAGGTGAGTGTTCCACTTCCTTACATCTCACTCTCTATTTATGTCATCTATTTTCAAGACTGCACCACCACCCCCTTGTGCAAATTCCTGGAACCGCCACTGCTTGCGTCCTACAAAAATGCATTTTTGATAACTACATCTTTTGAAATATTTTACTTTGAAAGTAAGAATTCAAGGATACTGAAATTTGATGGGTTATCTACAGCCCATACATATTCTTTATAGATATAGATACACACACACACACACACACACACACACACACACACACACACACACACACACACACAGACACACAGAGACACTCACACACACACAAATTAAGAAATTCCAGAATCATGCTTCATGTGGCACAAGGTGTTTACCTGATCTCTCTTAATTGTGAAGCACTCCAGGAAACTCGAGGTGTGGGCATTTATTAGCTAGAGGGCATAGGAGTCAGTTTTCAAGCATTTTTTCCTGCTGTAACTCAGGCAAGTTTGCAGAGAGCTTCTCATTGTGCGACATCATGTAGCAGTGCCCTGTTCAGTAGCAAACACCTAGACAGGAAAATTTCCCTATAAAGTTAGGATTATGTGAAACCTGTTAAAGATTAGGTCTGAAACAACAACAGTCATTCCACAAGGGCAGGATACACTAAGAGCAGCTAGCTTATGCATCAAATAGCACTACCATATCCATGCAACATGTAACATGTTGCCCTTAATCCCATAATCTAACCTAGGACAACATTGATAAATCCATTCTTAATCCGAAACAACCCACCCTATTTCAGGACCAGACAGCATGGATTTGTAATTTCCAAATGTCTCTGTGGCAAGCTTGGTAGATGTGGGCATCCTTAGGCAATGTAGCAATTGTCTCATATTCTCAGACACCCAGTTAATCATTAAAGAAAATATCATAGTATACGAGAGATGTAAATGCATAACTTCCTCTGAGGAAAAGCCTCACATAAAACCATGTTTTCAAGGACATCCACACTACATCCTTCACACATACCACTAACCACACACACAGATTGTCTTATGCTGAGGAGCTTAAAAGAAACCTTCCCAAATCTCAATGACCTCAAAAGCCACCTAATGGCAACATTGCTTCTTAGAAATCATTAAAACACAGACCAAAAGCAATATCAGACATCTCAGATAAACCTACACCCAAAGATCCCTCAAGAGCAAAGCCCATAAAGCAAGCATATACTTTACTTGATACACTTGTCATTGGGGATTCCATTCTGCAACACACACATACCCCACTCAGCAGGTTAGACAAGGAGAAGATAAGGGTTAGCTGCCTAACTGGAGCCAGGATCTGCAACATCATGCATACACTCAAGTCACTGCCCCCAGGTACCAATATGTTTCTATCATAGCTCGTGTGGGTGTAAATGACCTGAGATATACCTCAATAGCCTATATGACAAGAGACGCACTGGATTTTTCGGATTATACATCAAAGACAGGTACAAGCCTTGCACTGAGCAGCATTCTACCTTCATCAAGGATAATGCCACAGTATGAACATAAAATGACTTATTTTAATAAGTGACTTAGTTTCTCATGTTTCTCCAGGGGGATCCCATATCTGTCAATATGGGATGCCATGGTCAACAGACCACATTGCTTTGCCATGGATGGGCTGCTCCCTAGGTTTTCTGATATTGCCTAAAACTTTATCCACCCCACCAGAGCTTTTTTTTTTAGGCAATGTCAAAAAGACAAACTACCAACCTATTTAAAAATGTCTCCATGCTACCTTACGGTATTACCTCTCATTATGAGGAGCCTAAACAAAAACCTACACACCCTTCAATCCCTCCTCACATTGGAGAATGTAGACATGTACCATAACCGATACTTGCTTTAAAGCCATAAAAAGTACTCTGGCAGTGCAAGGTGGCAGTACCTTCCACACATTTAGCCCAACAATGGCACGGACTGGGGTCAAAGTCTCAGTCTACATTAGCAACAAACATACTCCAAGTTGGCTAAACAGGATGATACTATGGTGCTCATCCACATGCAAGTCACCACAGATAAGGTCCCTTACTGTATCATGGCTAGCTACGGGTCACCATCTTTGCCACTAGAGTCACATGACTCTTACCTAAACCTACTAGAGTCATTTACTGTCCGACCAAACACTCTATTCATGGGTGACTTTACTTACCCCTCAATAGTCTGGGAAACCTACATTGCCTCAGACTCACAGACACAACACTTCCTGGACTTTACTAACCAAAACACTCTGGAACAGACAGTGCATGGTCCAACCAGAGTATCAAACAAACTAGATATGGTATTCAGCAACATGGGAGAGTGTTGCACCCACTACTTAGTCATGTTCTCATGAGTAAGGTTGATCACAAAGCTGTCTTCCTTTGATTTAAAAGTTAACCTGGAAAACCCAGCTAAACCAGTAACAGTTAGGAACTATTCCAAGACAAGCTACATCCTATTAAGTGGCAATACGTCAAAAATCAAGGTATCCCCTAACCCTGAGACCACAGCTACCAATGCAGAATTATTCACAGAGTTTCTGTACAAACATGTGAATAGCTACATAGAAGCTGCCATACGTACTAGAATAAACCTTAAACAAACACTAAAAATAAACCCCACTGGTGGAATCATCACCTAAACAGAGTATATAATAAAAGAAGAAAACTTATGGCCAAAATCAGGAAGAGCAATTTCCTTAAAGACAAGTGTGATAACCCACCACTGGAATAGTAATCAAGGAGCCTCAATCCTCGCCACTGGCAAAGTGGGGGATGTACACTGAGAGGATGACAGGTATACACACAGTATTTCCAGATGCGGCTCTCTGTATCAAGTATAACTTCTCTTAAGAGCACACAGAGATCACATTCAGTCCGGGACTAGTTTCTCCCCTCTTCCTCCAGATCTCCAGTAAGATTCCCCATTGGCAAAGCTATAAGGTTGAGCTCTCAGCCGAGTGGCCAAGCCAAGACCACCAGCATCCTCTCTGTCCAACCAGTGCTTAATGTCCTTACCCAAGTAGCTGACACACACACAAACACACCTGGGAAAGGCTGGCACAGGTTTACTAGGTACGCCCCCTTTTGCCCAGACTATAAGGTAGTTATCACTGCCACCAGCTAACTCCTAATCAGCTACTTCAGGGCTCTTAACAAAGGGTGGCCAATCTTACTGTGTAATATTAATATTAATACAAATGGTAGTTTGACCAAGAGCAAGCTATTAGAAGTGTCCCACAGTGTCACCAAATAAATATGCAGGTACTGTCAAAACTTAAATATACCTCACAAAGATCAGCCACAATGAAAGGTTTAAATATGTTTAATAATAAATAATAAAAGAACAATAACATACTCAATATATATTCACAGTGACATCAGAGTTCAAAATCACTATTTAAAACAACATTGCAGGACAGATTCAAATAAATAAAGAAAAACATCTAAACTATTTTTCACTATATTCCTGACAATCTAAGAGAATTACTATACCCTAGTTAACTTGTGTAAGAGCAAGACAAATGTGGTGAAGGGATCGTCTAGTTGTTGTTGTCAGGTTCAAGACAGAATACAGAATGTTGACTCTCTCTCAGAGATTTCTCATATTAATATCTCAAATATTACTGCTGGGATAGCTTGCAGAATAACATCATTTCTTGCCATCTGACTCTATCCCAGGTGAAACCCCCACTGCTGGAATCTTTGGCAGGTGCTGGAAGTCATAAAACAACTGCATTTGTTCACATTCAAAACTAGTAATTATTTTACATTAAAGACAACACAGAGGGCTCCCTTGTATAGACATTCTGTCTCTAGTTGCCATAAAGTAGTTTAATTTCAGCTATTTTTCTGATGTTAACCTCCTGTATTCCAGTTTCCACTGTTAAAATATATACATTTAAACAGTTACAATACTTTATGTACATGTCTGTTCTCTTCCAGCAGAGCACACTGTGTATACATCTTTAGGCTCAGTACTTTACAAAATACCTTTTTTAACACGTTTGTACAGACCAGTTTGAAATACGCATGACATACAGTTCTAATACATTTGTAACACACGCATGTAATATAAATCATGTTGATATTCACAAATGACATATCTCCCTTTGTTACAGGAAGTATTCTCTTATACAACTAAACAAGAAGCTAAGAGGTCCAAGTTCAACAAGGCCAACTATGAGGTCAGGTAGCCTTGCAGGCTAAGGATAAAATCACAAGGTCTTCTTCAACTATGTCTAGAACTTTAAATGTAACACACAGCAGTGTTTTGAACTGGTGGTGCGTATTACCACCTTCACTGATCAGGGTGATATAGAAAATCTACCAGCTGGTACATTCAGCTCAAACCTCACCCCCACCCCCACTCCTCCCCAGCTCCACCAGATAAAATCCCCTACAACATACTTCTCCCTGCTATCAGCAGGGACCAGGTGATAGCAGCACTCACTAAAGCCAAGAACACCTCCGCTATGAGTCTTAACAACATTGCCAGTTGCCTCCTGAATAGTCTAAAACACAACCTATTAGGACCACTTGAGGCATTCCTTCAGCTATAGCCTCGGAACAGGCTACGTTATAAGTGAATGGAGTACAGCAACTGTCAATGTTCTGCACAAGGGAAGACCATTAACCAACCCAGGGAACTACAGACCCATTAGTCTAACAAGCCTAATATGCAAAGCCATGGAATGAATTATCATGGAAATGATAAACAAGGACAATGGCAACCTACAGACTCTGGACCCATCCCAATTTAGCTTTGTTAAGGGAAGATCATGCCTATTTAACCTGTTAGATTTCTTTGAGAGAGTCACCATGAAAAAAGGATGAGGGTAAAATTGTGCATACTGCATATCCTGACCTGGCCAATGCATTCCATACAACACCATACTCAGGCATTGTTGATAAGCTCTCTGAACTAGGCATTAATTCCTACATAACTCCCTGGATTGCCAGATAGCTCGCACACAAGACTCAAGAAGTCAGGATTGGTGAGACCACCTCCACTAAGAGGCAAGTCACCATTAGAGTACCCCAGGGCTCCATGCTGGGCCAGCTCCTGTTAGGCATCTACTTCTCAGAAGTCAAGACTAATGCTTAAGGCTTCTGGCTCACCAATTTCACAAAGGATTGTAAATCAGGAGCTATTACAGATTCCCCCAAAGACACCAAAATCTTGCAAGAGAGTTTAACATAGACAAATGACTGGTGCCAAAGCTGTGGCCTAAAACACAATGCCAAAAATGCATTATAATGCCCTTTGGGAAACTCTCAATCCAAAGTAATACTCAACCAATAAATCATCCCTAAGAGTCGACCTAATAGTAAGGGATCTGGGAACATATGTAGGGAGTAATTTGGCCTCTGCCCAAAACATAGCTAAGACAGTAAGAAATTATTCAATGTCTCCCAACTTATAGGTAAGGATATGGTATCCAATTCCATGGAAGTTATATTACCAGTCAATTTGGCCCTTAACAGACCTATCATTGAATACAATATTCCCTTTGGCATGTTCCTAACTGGATGCTTGCAACAGTTTGAACACCTACAAAGATTTCTCACTAGGAGAATTCAGAGAATGAATACCCTGTCCTACAATGATCACTTAAAGGGTCTGCCTCTGTATTGTCTCCTACAGGCTGCTGACAGAGTATCTTTGCCTAGCTTACAGGGCTTCCTCAGACCCAGCCCTGATGGATCTGTTGCACATGTGGAAAACAAACAGCACCAGAAACACTAGCTCGAGGGGATCTTAACTGTACTTGTGACATAGGCAGATATATTTCCCAAAGGATGTAATAGGCTCCCCATCCATTTAAAAAAAGGCTTAATTCTTGACCCTGTTAAAATGATAGCTTAACAACTGGATGGGAAATCTAAATTTACCCCAAATACAGCCCCCACATCCCTTATGAACAGAGGCTATCAATATAAAATGTATTATCCTAACAGCCTCCTGCAAATGTTTTAGCTACCTCCTAATAACATGCCCCCCCCTTTTTTGGTCTCCATGATACTTGGATCACAAATAGTTTTGGGTTCATAGCTAGGCTTGCAAGGGCCCTAGTGGTTATTAGCTGAGTAGCAACCTATGACCATAAATTAATTTCACTGGATATCCACATCCCGACCCCACCCCAACCCAGAAAACCACAGTGAAAAACTTCTCAAAAGCGAACTTCTCACTTCTCAAAACCGAAGTGGAATCCCTCAAGGCCCCAGGGCCAGTGGAAACTACGGCCCAAATTGCAGAATCCTATATAAACGCATTCTACGGACATCTCCAGGAATGCATGGATCATGCTATCCCAAACAAAACCAAGACCCAATCATCCAAAGGCAGGCATCCAGTCTGGTGGACCCCAGCCATAAATAAACTGTACAACAGAAGGAGGAAGCTACTACATGATAGAGCAAAATCCCTAATAGGGAAGGCAGCTCTGATCAGTACTAGCAAAAAATTACAATCCCTCATAAA
The DNA here is from genome assembly GCF_019279795.1 of Protopterus annectens. Lineage (NCBI taxonomy): Eukaryota > Metazoa > Chordata > Ceratodontiformes > Protopteridae > Protopterus > Protopterus annectens. Next base: position 1,615,186,531 of record NC_056743.1, on the reverse strand, counting down.
ATCCTCCAAGGCCAGCTTCGAGAGAAAAATTGAACAGGACACTAAAGACAATCATAAGGCTTTTTTCAGTTATGTTAGGAACCTGGGATGCAACTCCCATATTTGTTCTGAGTTGATTCTAAATGACAAAAAATACACTGAACCCACAGACATCGCCAATATCCTGGCAAACAGGTTCAGTGCAAACTTCTCCACCCCCCCCCCCCCAAAAGAGCAATTATCTATCCCGGCAGAGGGCTGCCTCCCAAATATCTCTGATGCTCAGGTGAAGGCTGCCCTCTCCAAAGCAAAAAACACTGCTTTCATGGGACCAGATGGCATCCCGGGTTGCGTCCTACATGAACTCCAAGAAGAACTAACCCCTCAAATAAAACAGCTGTACAATCTCAGCCTCACTACAGGATATGTGCCCACAGAATGGCGTACAGCAACAGTGGTCCCACTCCACAAAGGTGGAGCCTCTACGGACCCTGGAAACTATCGCCCCATAAGCCTGACTAGCCTAGTCTGCAAGGCTATGGAGAGGATCATCATGGACCTCATAAACAAAGACATTGGGGACCTACAGACACTAGATCCTACCCAATTCGGCTTTGTCAAGGGCAGATCCTGGCTTTTGAACCTGGTCAACTTCTTTGAAACAGTCACCAAAACCATAGATGAAGGGAAGGTAGTCCACACAGCCTATCTGGACCTAGCAAAGGCATTTGACCAATACCCCACTTGGGCATCATAGATAAGCTATCCAGCTTAAATATAAACCCCTATGTCACAAGATGGGTCGCAAACTGGCTGAAAGACAGAACCCACAGAGTGAGAGTTGCTGGAGCCATGTCAGACTCGAAACCAGTCACAAGTGGTGTCCCACAAGGTTCTGTCCAGGGACCGCTCTTGTTCGGTATATACTTTTCCGAGGTACAGGCCAATGTGGAAGGACTATGGCTCTCCAAGTTCGCAGATGACTGCAAACTGGGCGCCATAATCGACTCTCCAGCTGACACAAACATCCTTCAGAAAGGTCTCACAGAGACGGATAACTGGTGCCAGAGCCATGGTCTAAAGCTAAATGCCAAAAAGTGTATAGTCATACCCTTTGGCAAAAACAATGTGCCCACAAATGACCACATAGGTGGTAACCCATTAAGTACAGAGAAAGTAATTAGGGATCTGGGGACCCAAGTTGATAGCAATCTCTCCTTTGACAACCACATTGCCAAAGTGGTTAGAAAGACCTTCTACATAGCCCACCTCATCATGAAAGGATTCACATCTAGATCAAGAGAGGTAATCATGCCCCTTTATTCATCCCTCATCAGGCCTATCATAGAATATAATGCCCCTTTTGGGATGTACCTTACCCGACACCTGCAGCAATTAGAAAGACCCCAAAAGTACCTCACCAAGAGGATCAAGGGACTCAAGCAGATGCCATATGCTGCTTGGTTAAAAAAACTCCAGCTCTACTCAGTTGCATACCACCTACTTTGAGGCGATCTATGCCTGACATATAAAGCTATGTCCAATCCAGAATTAATGGACATACTCCACCTCAGTAAATCTAAATCCCTTAGAGCCACATGCTCGAGGGACTTTAACCTCAGCACAGAAATAAATAGAACTTGCTGGAGGGACAGATTCATAACCCAGAGGCTCCCTTCGCTCTGGAATAGAATTCCAATTCATGTTAGGCAGAGCACCTCACTGAATCTCTTCAAGAAGAATCTTGATGAGTGGATGGGGGATCGTAGGTCTGTCCCAGGGATTACTTCCGTGTCACTATTAGACAGAGGCACAGTAAACTAAGCCTTAAAAAGGGCACAGTATACTCAAATCAAGGGGTGGCGTAAGCCAAACAAAATCGGGCTAGGCTTGTAATTGCCCCAGGGCAGATAGCCTAGTATGAACCTATGAACCTATGAACATATACATACATGTATATGTATATATATATATATATATATATATATATATATATATATATATATATATATATATACAGACACAGAAACACACACAACACACATATACATACACATATCTGTTATTTTTCTCTCTATCTTTCCATACATAAAAAAGTCTCTACAGTTGCCAGAGTCCTTAGACTCCATTAGATTTAATGACAGTGCTCATGATTATGTGCTGTACCACTGCCCTAAAGCCACTGTACTCGAGTGATATGGTATAAATAGTATATTTTGTACAAACATGCTCTGCTCTTTCCTCACAGCACTTGTCTCTTTTATGTCAGTACCAGTGGTGTCTGGTATCAGTATCTCAAAAAAAATTATGTTACTTTTTGTTCAAGATACTACAGTAGGACTCTCATTCTACTGCACTGCTTTTCTTACTCTACCTCCAACAAGCATTACTCCTTCACAACAAAATCAGTAGGTAAGGTCGTCTCAGCCCATATATATATATATATATATATATATATATATATATATATATATATATATATATATATATATATATATATATGTATGTATACACATATGTGTGTGTGTGTGTGTGTGTGTATATATAGATGGCTTTCTTTTCTTTGTATTTCACTGATTTTTTTGGTTACCATTCTTATCCCCAACATTTTACATTTCTCCTCTGTATAATCCTTCTCTACTTCTAGCTAATTGCTACAGCTGCTTATTATTCAGTGAATGTGCCACAATCCCCGTAGCCCGCACTCTTATTTTATTTTGTCCTCTTTCTAATAACAATAAGCAAAACTTATCTGTCTCTTTACTGTTAACCCGATCATTCCCAATATTAAAAACAAATTCTCAAAGATAAACATTCCCAGCTACAGATACACCATAGTGAACAGTGCAATTAGAACCCTGCATGGTTCTCCACTTCAAAGAATGTCTCAAAGACTTGTATGTTTTCTTTTTAATGAGATATCTCACGTGGAATTAATCTTGCCCTGATATGTGAAATACTGGATCCTAGAAATAATTCTGCTGTCCATGTGCGGACACCTTCCCTTGTCTTTTCTGGAAATGGGTAAATAGAGAATAGCACTGTAGGATTCTTCATTCTGTTGTCTTTAGCAGTCTATGCAGCACCAGGGACATTGTTTGAAAGACAAAAAAAGTTTTTAAAAACTCATAACCATGTCTCAGCTGCTGGAGTGACTGATTATCAAAATCCAGTTACTACGTAAGGCCAAAGTTGGCTTAAATATTACTGCTCATCTATTATACATTCTTTCATTCATCATGCTGGTATCCACAGAGCATGTGCAACCTAACTGATGACCACTAATATGTGCAGCTGTAGTCCACCTCTTTCCTCTCCCACCTGAATTCCCAGCCATCCTCCATGCCATCAGCTTTGTTCATTCCTTTACTTACCTACTATGATGACATCCTTCTCCTGCTATTAAAGACACACCACAAGAATCTCACTAACCACCGTCTAGCTACAACATTCCTAATTTCTCCCTCTTCATCTGCTCACAGCCAAAACCAAGCCTCACTTAATTAACTTGCACTCTAATCTATCAAGTGATTCAAACCCATCAGCATTACTCATGTAGGAGCTCACGCATTATATTACCTACCAAACAGCTCTACCTGTCTTTTCTATGCATCCACACATTCATACCTAAATCAGTCCACAAAAATGAGAAACCAATATTCTTCTATCTTACTTATACTGTTGTACCCTCCTCCCTCTCTTCTACACCCCACCCAAAACACACAAGCCACTCTCAGTATCACTTTTCTATCATTATTAATCTTAGCACTTTTCACTTTCCCTTCACCATTAGAACTCATCACGAATCCCATCCACAAGTTATCTAACACCACTTCCCGCACCACTAACCCCAACCTGTTATCTGCCTATTGCTATTGTGATATTTCCAGGACAAAAAAGCTATCCAATTTCTATCAAAAAATCCAAAAATTCAACGTTTGACTTTGACACATACTGCTTATTTCACTTATAAATGCGTACAGCATTAACAGCACACTGGACCAACTAGATACCTTCATTTTCATGTGCAACCCATGCATTTTAACAGTCAATGTATTATGCCTGAACTAGCAAATTTCCTTCACTTTAACCCCAACTCGGTATTAAGTTTCTCATCAAAGAAAAGGGAGTCATTCTTGCCAGCCATTGCCTACTTGCCCTCAATCTCATCACTATCAAAGTTAAAACTCTCGCAACTACCATTATACAACCTTCACAGTCAAACATTATTATTATTATTATTACTATTATCATCATCATCATCATCCTAGGGGGCTTTGGTCTTAACTATCTAGTCGTCTCACATCTATGAATTCTTAGCTGACCTAGGCCTTCAATGACTTTTCACTGAACCCACCAGACCAAATCTAAAATACAACAGTCACTCCATTATTGACCTTCTGATCTCAAGCTCCACCACAAACATATTTAATATAGCCACTCAGCCTTCCACAATAAGTGACCACTGCCTAGTTTCCTTTCTTATATCCAACCAATCTTTAACATTGCAACACTTTAGATCTCAATCATCATCAATAATGTCAAAACATCCTATCCACCCTTGACTGGTTACTAATTACAACCTCAGAAGACCCAAATGCAGTAGCCAACAGTCTAACCAAAGTCTTTCTTCAACTGCAAGACAGATTCTTTCCCCCTTATCAAAAGATTGTGCAAAGCCCAAAATATGACTGGATGATCTCCAAACTACATCTCATAAAGTGTAGACATGAATCTTGGCAAAAATGGAAACTAAACCCACACACAGAAATTAGGGCAAGTTTTGCAACCCTGCAAAACCTCACCAAACAAGCCATCCTCAGACTCAAATCTTCCTTCCACAGAGCCAAACAATTAACAGGAAGGCAATCTGTTCACTTGCAGACACATCCTCCAAGATCATTGATCCTCAGACCTCATCATCTAAGTCAGTATCAGTTATCCAGGTCTGACTTTTTCCCAGAATTCAGTAATCTCCCACAAGTAAATAGGCTACTCAACAACTCTGAACTACCACCTACCTCCCCATCCATAACATCACACTATTTTAAACTTATCACTCTCAAAGAAGGCATCACTTTTCTTGAAAATATCCCCCCAGACACTTCCAGGTTTTGACACTCTTAAAGCACTGTAGAGAATATGTCACTTCCCTTAGCCACACCTACAGTCCATGTATCTGCATAAACGTCATGCCCCACATATGGAAAATCACTCTAATTAAACCATTTCCAAAACAACACAATCTCTATGAAACACCCCATTTCTGGCATATATCTATTTTCCCTACTCTAGTGAAAATTTTACAAAAAAGTGCATGACTAACTATCCTAATACATTCATAATCTCCTGTCAATAAACAACTTGGATGACATACTGCATAATGCAGACAATGACAGCCTCAATGGCACTCAATTCACAAAACTACCAAAACCTTTGTCTTTTATTTTTTCCTGCTTTAAATTGTTTACAGCTAATTATATGTAAAGAAAAATGAGCGTCAGTTTATTAGACTGAGAGGAAGATACCTAACAGAAACTGTATCTTCATAGGAGCAGGAAAACAATTATGTGAGTGTTTTAGTTATATCAGCATGGAAACAAAATTTTACTCAATGCAAATGATTTATTTTATTAAAAGGTATTAGTTTTATATATATATATATATATATATATATATATATATATAGAGAGAGAGAGAGAGAGAAAGGGAGACTGTTTCAAACAGAATATTTTAAGTAAAAGAAACTAATGATTCTGCTTAGAATGCTGCTAACATGTCTTGACTATATGAATTAATATTGACATTATGTATTGCATTATTTTCTGTTAGGTCTCACTGTATGGTATATGGGTTGATTGCACAGCTCACTTGCTGTTGCAGAATACTATATGCAGGCATTTTTTTCTTTCACTGTACAAATGTAATATGTTAATCTGAGAATTGCATTAGCAGTGGAAGATGGTAAAAGGAAATTGAGTTACTGAGAGGCATAAAGAAAATGTACATGCAATAGGAAAGTAAGGAGCTATATGCACCCTTTCTTTAATAGTTGGGATGCGTGGGAACACAGTAAAGTTTTTTTTTTTTTTTTTGCTGAGATACGGTGTATATAAAAAGTGTACACACTCCTGTTAAAATGTCAGATTTTTGTGATATAAAAAATAAGACCACAATAAATCATTTCAAAATTCTTCCCACCTTTAATATGACCTATAACCTATACAATTCAATTGAAAAACAAACAAATCTGTTAGGGGAAAAATATAAAAAATAAAAAACGTACAATAACCTGGTCGCATAAGTGTGCACACTCAAACTAATACTTTGTTGAATCACCTTTTGATTTAATTACAGCATTCAGTCTTCTTAGGTAGGAGTCTATTAGCATGACACATCTTGACTTGACAATATTCGCCCACTCTTCCTTGCAAAAGTGCTTCAAACCTGTCAGATTGTGAGGGCATCTCTTGTGCACAGCCCTCTTCAGGTCACCCCACAGATTTTCTATTGGATTTAGGTCAGGGCTCTGGCTGGGCCATTCTAAAACTTTAATTTCCTTCTGGTGAAGCCATTCTTTTGCTGATTTGAATGTATGCTTGGGGTCATTGTCATGTTGAAAGGCGAAATTCCTCTTCATCTTCAGCTTTCTAGCAGATGCCTTAAGGTTTGGGACCAAAAGTGACTGGCATTTGGAACAGTTCAGAATTCCCTCCACCTTGACTAAAGCCCCAGTTCCAGCTGAAGAAAAGCAACCCCAAAGCATGATACTGCCACCACCATGCTTCACCACGGGGACGGTGTTCTTCTGGTGATGAGAAGTGTTGTTTTTGCGCCAAATATACCTTTTGGAATTGTGACCAAAAAGTTCAACCTTGGTCTCATCAGACCATAACACATTTTCCCATATGCTTTTGGGAGACTTGATGTATTGTTTTGCAAATGTTAACTGGGCCTGGATGTTTTTCTGTGTAAGAAAAGGCTTCCATCTTGCAACCTTATCCCATACCCCAGACATACGGAGAATACGGGAGATTGCTGTCACATGTAGTACACAACCAGTACTTGCCAGAAATTGCTGTAGCTCCTTCAGTGCTGCTGTAGGTCTCTAGGCATGCTGCCTGACCAGCGTTCATCTTGTCTTTTCATCAATTTTGGAGGTACGTCCAGTTCTTTGCAACGTCACTGTTGTCCCATATTTTCTCCTCTTTTTGATGACTGTCTTCACTGTGTTCCATGGTATATCCAATGCTGTGGAAATTGCTTTCTACCCTTCTTCTGACTGATACCTTTCAATAATGAGATCCCTTTGATGCCTTGTTAGCTCTCTGCAAACCATGGCTTTTGCTGTAGCAGGCAACTGATTAAATGTCAGGAAAATCCTACTAGGACAGCTGAACTTTATTTGGGGTTAATCAGAGTCTCTTTAATTGATGGCAGGTGTGTCCCCAAGAGGACTGAATGTTGTAATTAATTCAAAAGGTGCTTCAACAAAGAATTAGTTTAAGGGTGTGCACACTTATGCAACCAGCTTATTGTACGCTTTTCTTATTTTTTATATTTTTTCACCTAACAGATTTGTTTTTCAATTGAATTCTACAGGTTGTAGGTCACATTAAAGGTGGGAAAAGTTTTGAAATTATTTATTGTGGTCTCATTTTTTATATCACAAAAACCTGGCATTTTAACAGGGGTGTGTACACTTTTTATATCCACTGTACTTTTGGACAGCAGCTGGATAAATATAAACACTACATGTATATTCCCTTCATCTTAAAGAAACAGTTTGATTTAATGCAGCTGCCGTATTTAAATAAATGTCAGAAATTAACTGCTGAATGCTATTGCTGAAACACTCTATTTATAAGATTTTGTGCATAACATGGTGAATGCATTTTATTCTTTCAAGATGTAAGATAGGTTATATGGGCTGAATGTAGAATACACTTACTAATGATGAATGTATTATACATTCTGCACCTTTCAACATTATACAACTTCACCTACAGAGTTTTAAATGAGGCAGCAGAATAATACAACAGAGGAAAGAATGGAATTGATTGAGAACATGAGGAATACTTGTCTTGAATGATAAGCAAAAGTGTATGAATATAAAAGAAAACAAAAACGAAAAAAGTGTTTGAACCTTCCCTTATACTAGTAACCTTTTTAAATTAATGTAGTAATCATTTTTGTAGCTCTTTGGGAATAGGAGCAATGCTTGTCTGATATGGCATATATTTGAAAGTTTTGTGCTACATTAGGATGAGATAGTGTCCTTATAAACTACATTATATGTGTCAGAAGCAGAATGCTCCTCAGATACTGGAAATGGGTGTATGCTATTAGCAGATTGTACGGCTTCATTACAGTAGTCACTAGTGGACTTAATATGTTTTGTTCAGTCCACTATACAAACATCTGTTTTATTTATCCTATGGCCCTTCATGAGGCATGCTATATGCTGATAAACTGTTTTCTGGGCTTCTGCAACTATCATATGTAAAATATGGTTGCATCAGATTCAATAATTTAAGAAGGAAAAATTGGGGCCTTGTAGAAAGCTAGCAGAGTAAAGTGAAAAACAGTAGTTTATCTCCTGCATAAGAAGATAAAGAAAAATACTTATTTTTTTCTTATTGGTTCATTGGAATCAAGAACAGTAATGGAAATGCTTATAGCATATACCATATCTATATTAGGCGAACCAACATTTAATGGTATTAGCAGCACTGGTCATGAAATAAAGTAAAATCAATCTGTGATTTACTTAGATTGTCATTAGATTCCACCATATAAAATGTCCTAAATGAATGAAATCATGCTTTGTCCCCCAGGATCAAGATGCAATACTAACTTTTATTAAAGCCATTTTTTTATAAAATAAATTTGAGTTTGTTTATAGATGGTATAGTGTTGCAAAGTCATGATTAGCCAAATGTCTTCGATGAGCCTTCATGTTTTTATTTAAAATCAACATATGTTAATATATGTAACATATCATACAGACTACATTACTTGCAATGTAAACAATTCATGTAACAGATATTTTCAAAGGTATATCTGAATGTAGACAGATAATATTTTGAGGAGACTGGAGTGAGGTAGAGGGGACTCAGTTGAGGGGATGTGAAGAGAAAGGAACATGAGAATGGTTAAATCTGATTTGGTATTTAATGATGTATTGCAACATCAAGTTCTTTTTCTTAGACTAGATGGTTGCTAGAGTGAGGTAAAAAAGTAGGAGTAACACAATAAGAAAAATGGAAAAGGGCAAATTTCTTAATATGCAGCTACACAGAAATTTTCTTCAAGCTTATATAAGTAATTCTTTCAATAATTTCACATCTATATATTCATGTCTTCTAACTTTTCTAGCAGAAAGTATGTAGATGATGATATATTTATATTTACTTATATAATTAGTTTTCATCTTTGTTCCCAATGTCTATCTTTGATACTTTATAATCAACGTGAATGGCTTTAGTAATATAGTTAAAATGTAGTAATATATGCTAAACAGACACCAATACATTTAATGGAGTGTGAGATTTCAAAACATTTTTTGAAAAATAAGTTGGACCTTATTGACATCTGACATCATGAAAACTGGTACAACTTGGAAAAGGAAAAAAATATGGATGGATTTTTTGGAAAGTATAAAAATGTTCTTATTTAATAGCTAAAATATGAATCATGCCATGAGGGATGAATATAAGCAGAGGCTGTTAAGGGGAGGTGTGATCAAATGTGTCAAAGTTAGGAATGTAGATGTTGTAGTTCTACAAGAAAATCTAATATTAGAAAAAAGAAAGTTGGTTTCAAGGATGATACAATGCTAGTAAAATCATCCTCGAAGAGAAAGGGAGAGCAACAATATTAAGGAGAAATTAAATGTTTATGCCAAACGTTAAATGTTCATATAATGATAAAGGAATACTTGCAATGATAACCATGGAATATCAAAATACACTTTTTACCCTTTCAAAAGGGTAATGGATACTCAGACTGGACATAAATTTAAGATGAATATTTAGATATCAAATAACGTAAATGTTTTATTGATTTTGGAGAGTAATTTATTTATATTTTAGATAAAAGAACATTCCAGATTCCAGAGCACTTGATGCAAATAAAGCATTTCATAGGGTAAGCCAGGATTTTATAAGTAGGAAATGGATGCAGTGCATTCCTTGATACAATAAAAGGGTTAATTAAGAAGAATTATGAAGGATTGGAGGCAAAAATTAAGGTAGGAGGTTTCCTCTCTGATGAGCTGTATTAGAATACAGGAACCAGTGACCACTTCCCCCTTTGTTACTTTCTTTATATTTGGAGCCACTGATAAAGAAAATAAGAGGCTTAGAAATTCAAGGATATAAATGGTATGGTAATAAGGGCACATTTACTTTTTCTGCAGATAATATTATTTTCCACTTGTTAAATCCAGAAAAGGACATTTTGGTGTTTGAAACAGGTCCAGGTTTTTTATCAGAATATAACACTGAAGAAGATAAAACAAAGGCTATAGCAGTAAATTATCAACCCACATAAAGAGTGGATCAGCAATGTCCATATTTATGGGAACTCAATAAAATGAAGTATTTAAAAGTAAGAATTCTGTTATGGCAGATACAGATATGTGGAGACAGACAAAACAAAAGATAATCTGTTGAGATGGTGCAGTGGTGCAGTGGTAGCATTGTTGCCTCACAACAAGAGGCTTTTCAGTTCCATTCTCAGCTGGAGGGCCTTCTGTGTGGAATTGTTCCGGTTTCCTCCCACTTTTCAAAAACATGCATCTGCAGCGTTTCTGCCCAGGCCTCTGCTGAAAACTGGCTTCATTCCAAGTCAGACTTTCCTGGTAAATAAATGTTAAATAAATAAATACAATAAATACATAATTTTGAGAGCACATCCCAGTCTAAGACACATTATAGGTGATGCTTCATCATTTACTTTTTAAGAGAAATCGTAACCTCAAGCAACACTTATGTTGTAACATTCATCCAGTTAAATCAACAGGAGTTGATACTTTCCCTTGTAGAACATGTTCATCATGTAATACATCTCCAGTAAAAAAGATTTTCTGCATCCTATATCTGGAAGAAGATACAGGAGTAATATGTATGCAGATCGCAAAACTAAACATATGATATATATTGCTATGCGTGATTCCCGCGATGCATTCAATGCAGGAAAAACAGACAGTTGTAGGAATGAATATCCAAGCATATAAGTAAAATTCATTTAAAAGATAAGAAAAGTTCCCTGACTAGGCACACTGTTTTGAATGAAGGGCATGGCTTTAGCTTTATGATGTTACAAACTGTATTATAGTATTCAAGGAGGGAACATTTCTGATAAAAACAGAATGAGTGGAAATGTACTGGATAACTGAATTACAAGCTAACAAATCACCTAGACAGAATGGGACCATACCTCTAAAACCCACCCTTTTAAGGGTGGAGACTTCGTAGACAGTCTTTGTGAATGGAAAATATATGAATGGAAGCACCTGCTGCATTTTTGGAGGTGTGTGCTCCAATATTGCATCTGATTGGTCATTGAATTTTAAATGCTCAATAAGAAGTTTAGACTAGTGCATTTTCATTAGATCTGATGAAGGGTCAGAGGAACCCAGAAGCACTCATCTCTTTTATATTTTATCTGTTTGAAACTGAATTTGAGTTTTTAATTCGAAAATTAAAATGTTTTATGCCGGATTCCATGGTGACTGCACTGGTTATTTATGCTTTTACATATATATATATATATATATATATATATATATATATATATATATATATATATATATATATATGGGTCCAAGAGAGAAGAACAAAACGCCGGATCACCAATGACTACATCACCGAGACGACATCGCTGACAGCAGACATCCCCGATAAAGGTAAGTGCAGTAATTATGGAATGGAACACATTTCTGCTCCTATAATACACACAAAACACACATTAAAATGTGTACAGCAGCCCCCACACCTCCCCTTCTTAAATATACCATCTCTGAGATCGCACTACAGTGAAGGAATGGGACTAACTCCCATTCCGCACTACTCACCGTTGTTGGGCATGTCTGCTGTCGGCAATGTGGTTGTCGGTGTTCTTTTGTCATGGACCCATATATATATATATATATATATATATATATATATATATATATATATATATACACATATGTATACACACACACACACACACACACACACACACACACACACACACACACACACACACACACACACACACACACACACACATTCACATATACATATGTACAAATGCATATATGTTGTTAATTTATATTTGCTGAGCTGTGGTTCAGTGCAATGTCATTTCACTGAAATATAATATATATGGGTCTACTTCAAAGGATTGAAAGACCACATCAGCAAAGACTAGATTATCATGACAACATTGTTGAATCCTCCAAACATCGAACACTGAGAACTGCAAAAACGGACCCTAGGAAGAGAACCACTTGGCCACCATGGTGAACCTTGCCCTTTACCCCTCGTAGTACAATCTTACAGTTGGTATATTTAGTTAGGAGGGTGGAGTGGCAAAGCCACCCACTTCGGCGGGTTTTAATTGCTGCACTATTTGTTTTTTTGTCCTGGTGGCTAAGTGGTTCTCTTCCCAGGGTTAGTTTTCCCAGGGTTAGTTTTCACAGTTCTGGATATTTGATGTTTGGAGAATTCGTCGACATCATCTTGATAATCTGGTCTTCGCTGATGTTGTCTTTCAATCCTGTGAAGTAGACCCATATACATATATATATATATATATATATATTATATGTGTGTGTGTATGTGCATCTGCATATCTGTATCTATATACATATATATATATATATATATATATATATATATATATATACACACACACACACACACACACACACACACACACACACACACACACACACACCCATATATATATATATATATATATATATATATATATATATTTGAAAACAAAGGTACAAATGTCTGAAAGTACATTTCACTGAATAGCAATTTGGTTGTAGACTGTGGAAATCTATAGATGGTATTTTCTGATGCCATTTTTATCATGGGAGTTATTAGGGAACATAATATAGAATATTTTGTGTGGATTGGTAATGCCCATCGACACCCTTTATACCCAGATCTACAGAATATTGAGTTTGTGCACCAGCACTGTTTCACTGTGCGCAATATTTTTTTTCCAGTATATTCCCAACAGTAGAATTAGATTGCATAATTACAAGGTGAGTGGGGGTGGCACTCCCTACTTGATGAGTGCAGGGATGTTCCCCCTGCAAAAAATGCATATCATCTGAAAACAGTTTATGTATGTTGTGCAGAATGATTTTGTTAAGATGGCTTTTTATTTCCAGTTAAATGTACTTTCAGTTATTTTTACCCACTTTTTTCTTTCACTCAAATGTCATAGTTGTTCATGGGGAAAATATCTAATTCTTTGTTCCAGTTATAAAAAGGACATGGGTGACTTCATGAAAAAATTATTTAAATGGTATATGAGCAATCCCAAGAAAAGAATATATGTAGGTTACGCTTGACATAAACTCTCTCTTTTTAGAGTGATTCTGAATGACTGCTGCGCAATGCTGTACGTGAGTTTTTATGTAAAAATACTGAAATGACTGGTAGAGCAATAGAGAATATTTGCAGTCTGATTGAAATAGTTCTTAGTAAGAATGTTTTTTTTATTCAAAAGTCAGCCCTTTCTGCAAGTAGCAGGCGTAGCCATGGGGACTCCCATGGCTAACGCATATGCGAATATTGTATTAAATCAGTGGGAAAACAAATGTATAAATGGTTCTAATAATCCATTTAAACAGAATGTTTTATTCTATCAACGTTTTTTTGATGACTGTTTTATAGTTTGGAAAGGGACTGAGCAATATTTATTTGATTAGTAGCACAGCCTTGCTTAAGTTCAAGATGAATATTTCTTTTGACAATATTTCGTATTTAGATGTTCTACTATACAGAGAATCAGATAACTTAAACACCTGTGTTTATAAAAAAGATGTCCAGGTAAATAAATATACACATATTAGGAGTATGCACGCTAGGCATATTTTTCATGGTATAGTTAAAGGGTAGTTTTTAAGAGTAAGGCTTAATACAGATGAATTTAAGTGTAGATAACAAATGGAAGATCTAGTAGAAGAATTTACCAATAGGGGCTATGATAAAGATCTGGTAGTAAATGTAATGAAATAAGTTTTAGTTAATAGGTTACGAGTTGGCCCTCCTTTTTTTGGAGAAGTTGATAAGGACTACTCAGATAATAACACATTAAATGTGCTGAGGTATGTTACCACATACAATAGCATGACAAGGGATGTCGAAAATGTATGAAAAAATTGGAAAATTTTAACATCAATGCTTGAATTGTTAGCCATTTTAGGCAATAAACCTATGTTTGCATATAGAAATTGTATGAACTTAAAAATATTGCTGTGCTATAAAGATTTCAATGTCAATGTTTTAGCTCCTTCATTTAGTAAAGCTGGGACTTTACCTTGTTTTAATTGCAGCTGTTGTACAAATATTTGTCACAGGGTAGATTTTGAGCACCCTATAAGAAAACAATTATATCAAATAAGATGCCAAGCAACATTTAACACTATTGCAATACTATATTTAGCTACATGCATAAAATGTGAATGTTTTTATGTGGGAAAATGTTCAAGGCAATTAAAAGATTGTATTATTGAACATACGTCCGATATGAGAAGTAGTATAACTACTAATGGTTTAGCAAAACATATAATAGATAGGGGTATGTCTCATGACTTTAAGTTTAAGGACTTGGAGGTAATTTATAAAAGTTTGAGAGAAGAGGATACCAATAACAAACTTGAAATAGCTGAATATAGATGGATCACCAGGTTAGAAGCAGACAGATATCCTGGGCTTAACAATATGGTAACAATAAAACCAGTATTGGTTTGTAAACAGAAAAATTATAAATAGATGTATGATTATACATTTTATGTGTGAAGGTTGTTTATACTTCTTTAAGTGAAGTGATTTCTATGATTTGGGAGTGTAATGTTAGTCTTTTAATTAATTGTTTATTATTGGCTGGCTGTGTCATGTGCTGATTTTTATTAATATTCAAAAGGATTGTTTCTTAAAATGTGTTTTATACTGATGAAGGGTGTTTCCCGAAAGCTTTATCTTTTATGAAATAAGTTGAGCGTTTCTACTTAGTTGTATCCTGTGTTATTATAACAACAGAATATTTAAAACATAGATGAAATTTATGCACAATAAACATTCTGATAGAATAATATCATTTGGTCTAACGCACCTCCATATAATTATGCCAATGGTGCTATATGGAAAAGCATTAAACTAAAAGAGGTGCATTTAAAATGTGAATTATGTGCAGTTATGCAAATGCCTATATATTTAAATGAAGATGTTTCTTAATAATTGCCAAAAGGAGTTCTGAACATCATCAAATAGGCAAGAGGAGGAAATAAAATCTTTAAATTTGATGATAAAAGAAAAAGAGCTTTAATGGCGGCTAACATTCCAAACTATTAGAAAACAATGCAATGACTCTCTTAAGCAGGGAGGATATGTTTTCCACCATCTTTGATGTTTTTTAAAGCAAATTAAATGCAATAGTTCCTCAAATAATTTGATTTACTATAAAGATGCAAGCTGTTGGTTCTAAACAATACCTGAAATGAATTTAGAATTAAAAGAAAGCCTGATAAATGCACTGGAAATAGTAAAGGTACCAGAAATACTAGTGTTACAACATACGAGAGCTGTCTGAAACCATGTAAGGTTTAAATTCAGGTAAAAAAGGATCACAGAAACTTAACATTTTCATTATTTGGCAAAATGTTTCTACCTAGTCAATTGCACTGTGACAGAAATGTAAGACATTCATGTAGGTCATATAGAACACAGGGCTAGCCTGACAAAAAAAGGAAGAAGCCATTGACTGGTTTACCTATTTCAAGCATGGAATGAGAAACCATAAAGCAGTTCTAGCATCTCAAAGATAATAACAAGTCACAGGGAAAAAATGCAAGGCAGCCCTTGAGGGACATTTCTGTGTGAGTATGAGCAGCAACAATGATTTTCCATTTTTTTATTTAAAATTATGGGTGGCTGCAAATTTGGACTGTCCACGTACAACAGAAACAAAAGATTTTCACAGTGTTTCACCTTTTAGGTCAGATCACTCATTCACCAAACCCTGTATTTCTTCTCATATTTACTGTTTATAATACTATCAGATGACTTTACTTGCTGCCCTATATACAGAATCTACTTTAGCTTTGTGTAAGAAATATATATAGATATATTATATCTAGACAGATAGGTACAGGCATCTCTCTCTCCCTC
Source organism: Protopterus annectens (assembly GCF_019279795.1). Lineage (NCBI taxonomy): Eukaryota > Metazoa > Chordata > Ceratodontiformes > Protopteridae > Protopterus > Protopterus annectens. Next base: position 1,615,170,149 of record NC_056743.1, on the reverse strand, counting down.
TATATACACATACATACACACTAGAAAGTTTTAACAAAATCATGTTAGATACCTGAAAACAGACTTAAAATCATATTCTGAGAATTCCTCTTCTAAAATTAAATTTCATATTTTTGAGAACCGTAAAACAGTGCCCATGAGTAAGATTAGATGGAATGTGGAAAGTTTTGAAAGAGAAATTGTTTGAGTGCAAAATGTCAAAAAAATGTTTAACATCAGGATCTAGGCATGCAACATCAGGGGGGTATATTTCCATAAGAACAAGATACCTGATTAATGGCTGGAATGGATGATAGACATATCCTCTGGGGTCTCTGAAGCAACAATGATAAAACTAGGAAAGATCTCAAGCAGAACAGAAATTGCTATACATAAAATCAAGAAAAATTTGAAGAAAATGTATATAAAGATATTGAGCATAATAGGAAAGCTTTTTATAGATACATAAGATGTGGACGGAGTAAAGATACACAAATTGATAAACTGTGTGCAGATTCTAAATTTTTTCTCAGACACAACAGATTATAGATATATTTGCAAAATCTTATGCAAAACAGTTTGGCTCCACAAAAGGGGTGGTAAGTTGTCCTAGTGACATCCAGGTAACCCCAGATACTGGAATCAAATTAGATTATATTGAAAAAGAACTGTGCAAACTGGATCCAAACAAAGTGCAGGGAGGAGACCGATTAAGTAACAATGACCTGTGGACACTTAAGGAAGAACTTACACTGCCATTACATCTATTATTCACTATGGCGAGATTCCTCAAGATTGGAGATATACACTTATTAAACCAATCTTTAAGGGAAAGGGGAGTAGGACAAACCCAGAATCATATAGACCCTTAAGTCTACTTTCATGTTCTGGAAAAATAATGGAGAAGGTAATACTGGATAAGGTATTGTCAGAACTGAATAGGCTGGGACTTTAAACCATATATCAGCATGCATATGTTGAAAATAGATCTATTACCACCTGTAACATGATGTTCTATAACAATATAATAACAGCTATGAATGAAAAATTGTGCTGTGATGTGATTTATATAGATTTGACTTAAGCATTTGACAGGGTCATACACAAAACACTGATCAATAAATTAGTACAACTAGGTATTGCTGTACTGTTGATAAGATGGATAGCTGCATGGCTTGGCAAGTTTCACACACCAACTGGACAGGTGATATCCTTGGTTACAGTCAAGGTGTCCCGCAGGACTCTGTACTAGGCCCTTACTTGTTTAGATTGTATCTTTCAGACCATACTTTTTCATCTGAGGTGTTCTACAGTCTATATGCTGACAACCTGAAATTGGGTAAACTGATTACAAGTGTTACAGATAAGGCATGTCTGCAAAATAATTTGACTAAATTGACCATTTGAGCACAGGAGAATAATATGTTGATAAATACATCAAAAACTAAGCATATGAGATTTGGGAGACATAAACTGAAAGGTGAATATTTAATACAGCACACAGTGATTGAAACTGTAGACTCATTTAAGGACCTGGGTATATGGGTAGATTCAGCTATGAGTTTTTCTAATCATAGCAACCAATTGGCTAATGATAGTTATAGACCTATAGGTTGTATAAAAAGATTTATAAAGTCTAGGAAAGCAAACATAATGAAGTCATTGTTTGTTAGTTACATTAGACCCAAACTTGAGTATGGAATAACAATATGGAAACCCTATAGGAAAACAAGTATGAATAAACTGGAAGGAGTACAGCGGAAATATACTAAGGGCATCCATGGATGTGAAAATCTAAGTTATTATGAAAGACTAAAATATCTGAACTTGTACAGTGTCTCTTACATATATTTAAGAGATCTTATTCAGGTATATAGGGCATTTAGGGACAACTACCTCTGGGAATGTTTGGGGTTATCAAAAAGTACTAGAGAATTGTCAGATAACCTATGCAGAAGATTCTATAGGAATGAGAAGTGTACTAATTGGTTCTCTGACAGAGTAGCTGATGCTTGGAACAGACTACCTAACTACATTAAAGCAAGTACTAGTTTAGATATTTTTAAGAACAGCCTGGACATTTATTATGTGAACAAGTGTTTTGGCATATTGGCAAGCTAGAAGGGCTTTAATGCCCGTGCTTGAAACATTTGTATGTATGTATATGTATATATATAGTTAGGGAGGGTGACCTAATGGTTAAGGTGTTTGCCTCACAAAACTCAAGGTGCAGGTTGAATCTCACTGGGATAGTGGCTGAGCTTAAATATGAGCTTGCAAGGGCAGTTAGCTTCCGTACTAATCGAACTAAATGACAAAACAGAAATGCTAAACATTTACCTAGAATGATGCCTGACCACAGTGATGATAAGATGATCGGCTTTAATAGTGGCTTAAATTCTTGGTGTCATTCAAAGGGATCCAATGTCTGTCTACCTGGGATGACATGCTGGACATGCGGCTGCTTAGCAGAGACGGCTTGCGCCTGTCTTACTGGGCTTCGGATATTGGCGAGGCTCTTACCACCTACACATAGTGCCTTTTTTAGGCAAGGCTCAGAATTCAACACCACCACCCTAGAACATAAAGGAAAAAACCAAGGGTAATGCTGCTCAATGCAGAATATAATCTCAAGATGCTGCGCACTCAGGGCCCTTCTCAATGGAGAACATCGATGTCTGTGCTGTGACAGAAACCTGGTTCAAGGCTCTGAGGCACTAGCACTTCGCTTGGGTTTCATCTCTGTCAACACGTTCCGACCCCAATCCGGACTGCAAGAAAGGAGGTGTCCATGATGCAAAGGACACCCACCTCGGAGTTGGTGGCGCGCGATGCATGGAGCCATCAGGTGCAATTAACCATGAGCAAGACTGCTCTGCAATTTGTGGCATGTTACAGGCCACCCTCTTCAAACTCGGGAAATACATTGCGCTTCTGAAAACACATTGGAGGATAAATATCTCAAACACCATCATACTAAGAGTGACTTCAACTACTATAATATAGACCAGAACACACTTTCTCAAGCCCGAACACTCTAACCACAAAAGATTCCTGGGTACAACTCAAATGCCTTGGAACAACTAGTCACCATCATCCCACAGAGGAAAACATGCCAGTACCATCATGCAGACATGGGATCAAAATGTTCAACACGGTATACCCCTCACTGGTGAGATGAGATCGCGAAGCTAATCTCGCTGGAGGTCCTCGTCCCGCCCCACTGAAACAAAAAAGCCACAGTGAAAAACTTCTCAAAACGTTCACACTTCCTACTAAAACTGAGTGTGGTCTCCTTTAAGGCTGAGCCAGTGGTAAACATTACTCAAACGCTGAATCACCTATGCCTTCTACCGCACCTACAGGACTGCATGGATCAGGCAATCCCAAACAAAACTAAGACTCTCTGTACCAAAGGCAGCGTCCAGTCCTGGTGGACCCCAGCCATAAACAAGCTCTACAACAAGGAGGCTTACTACAAGATAGAGCAAAATCCCTTGAAAGGTAAGAATCATATAGACCCTTAAGTCTACTTTCATGTTCTGGAAAAATAATGGAGAAGGTAATACTGGATAAGGTATTGTCAGAACTGACTAGGCTGGGACTTGAAACCATATATTAGCATGCATATGTTGAAAATAGATCTATTACCACCTGTAACATGATGTTCTATAACAATATAATAACAGCTATGAATGAAAAATTGTGCTGTGATGTGATTTATATAGATTTGACTTAAGCATTTGACAGGGTCATACACAAAACACTGATCAATAAATTAGTACAACTAGGTATTGCTGTACTGTTGATAAGATGGATAGCTGCATGGCTTGGCAAGTTTCACACACCAACTGGACAGGTGATATCCTTGGTTACAGTCAAGGTGTCCCGCAGGACTCTGTACTAGGCCCTTACTTGTTTAGATTGTATCTTTCAGACCATACTTTTTCATCTGAGGTGTTCTACAGTCTATATGCTGACAACCTGAAATTGGGTAAACTGATTACAAGTGTTACAGATAAGGCATGTCTGCAAAATAATTTGACTAAATTGACCATTTGAGCACATGAGAATAATATGTTGATAAATACATCAAAAACTAAGCATATGAGATTTGGGAGACATAAACTGAAAGGTGAATATTTAATACAGCACACAGTGATTGAAACTGTAGACTCATTTAAGGACCTGGGTATATGGGTAGATTCAGCTATGAGTTTTTCTAATCATAGCAACCAATTGGCTAATGATAGTTATAGACCTATAGGTTGTATAAAAAAGATTCATAAAGTCTAGGAAAGCAAACATAATGAAGTCATTGTTTGTTAGTTACATTAGACCCAAACTTGAGTATGGAATAACAATATGGAAACCCTATAGGAAAACAAGTATGAATAAACTGGAAGGAGTACAGCGGAAATATACTAAGGGCATCCATGGATGTGAAAATCTAAGTTATTATGAAAGACTAAAATATCTGAACTTGTACAGTGTCTCTTACATATATTTAAGAGATCTTATTCAGGTATATAGGGCATTTAGGGACAACTACCTCTGGGAATGTTTGGGGTTATCAAAAGTACTAGAGAATTGTCAGATAACCTATGCAGAAGATTCTATAGGAATGAGAAGTGTACTAATTGGTTCTCTGACAGAGTAGCTGATGCTTGGAACAGACTACCTAACTACATTAAAGCAAGTACTAGTTTAGATATTTTTAAGAACAGCCTGGACATTTATTATGTGAACAAGTGTTTTGGCATATTGGCAAGCTAGAAGGGCTTTAATGCCCGTGCTTGAAACATTTGTATGTATGTATATGTATATATGTAAGTATAGCAATCTAGGCTAATGAAATATCAATAAAATAAAACATTTTAAAAATAAACTTCATATATATTTTAACTGCTGCCAATGTATAATATAGATTATTTGAACATGTTTATTTCTATGTATATATATATATATAAGTATAGCAATCTAGGCTAATGAAATATCAATAAAATAAAATTTTAAAAATAAACTTCATATATATTTTAACTGCTGTCAATGTATAATATAGATTCTTTGAACATGTTTATTTCTATGTTTCAATATAAATTAGAACAGAGATCTCTGCGATATGCTATGTATATATTTGCCTAGCAGTATGCCTTCATATTCACAGTACATCTGTATTGAGTAGTTTGTGTCACTAGTGCTTTGGCTAGCAGAACTGAATTTCCATGTAGTTTTTTTTTCATTTTAACAGCAAATCAATGAATTTTGACTAATACATGCATACTAAGGGAGTTTTCTATACTTCATCTGGAGTACTTGCGAATGTGTTTGTGTTTCTTCTTTAATTTTAGTTTGTAAGCACATAGCCTGTGTGATAATGGTGGCAAGTATGAAATTTGCATGCATAAAAGTAATCACTTTTTATGCCATAGAAAGTTGTGGTTTATTTAATCTCTCTAGTACTTAGGAATATAACACAATACCCCACAGAAGCTAACACTTTTTAGTTGGTACTGTATAAATACACGGCTATATACCTCAGCTACAAGCATTACTAAAATGACAGCAGGACTGAATTATAAAAACTGTTTGCAGTTTGACTTCTAATTGTATGCACCAGAGTAACTGGTAGTGCAGAAAGCATATCCAAGGCAGGGGATAGGAAAATAGGACAAGCAAACCCTATTACCTGGCTTTCTGCAGCTTCATGATGGGACTTGAACTAGAATAAAACTTCACAAGTGTGCCCAAAAATGGATTTGTGTTAGATGCTAGGAATATAAGTAATAGTACCTCTGTAGAGAGACTCACATTTCAGCATTCACATATCCATTTTTACAAGGAAGAACTAATTGTAAATGTAGATAGAAAAGAGAGAAATAGCTAAAGGTTGGCATGCCTCATCAGGGCACTAGTTACTAAGGTTATGGCAGCCCAAGGACAGAGAAATAGCTAAAGGTCAGCATGCCTCATCAGGGCACTAGTTACTAAGGTTATGGCAGCCCAAGGACAGAGAAATAGCTAAAGGTTGGCATGCCTCATCAGGGCATTAGTTACTAAGGTTATGGCAGCCCAAGGACAGAGAAATAGCTAAAGCTTGGCATGCCTCATCAGGGCACTAGTTACTAAGGTTATGGCAGCCCAAGGACAGAGAAATAGCTAAAGCTTGGCATGCCTCATCATGGCACTAGTTAATAAGGTTCTAGCAGTCCTTTTTTGTAGCACTGTGTATTTGCATCACATCTGATTTAAATAATAACCAAGATGATGTGTTATATGTGCTTTTGGTAAGGTTTCTGACTGTAACAGGCTGAAGCTTGGTGGGGAGCATAAATAATTCAGAATGGTCAGGTATGTAACTGAAAACATGAGTCAAGCAAACATAGGCTAGTAGCTGGAGACAGTTGCCTAGTGAAAAGCCAGCAAGCATTTGACTGCCAGGTAATACGAAATGGTTGCTCAGTTCATCACTAGTAGTCAGGGTTTGGAAATTGGAGCCAAACTCCAACAAGAACACGAGCTGAGCATGTATATGTTTGCAAGGGTGTGTGTGTGTGTGTGTGTGTGTGTGTGTAGTTATCAGGGAGTTAGCATTTAATGTTGTCCTTTCCCACAAGAAACACAGACATCCTTCTGCTTTTCAACAGTTTTACATAAACAACTAGATCCACGTTTTTGTTTATCTAGCCATCATATCAGTTAGCTCCACAATGGAATTTCCCCTCACATTGACATGTATCATTTCATTTCTTAACTCAATACAATCTGGCTATCTGTTGACACTTCACTGTCAAAATGTCATTACACTTTAGACAGTGATAGAAACTCCTGAATCCCTTACTAAATCCGAATACCTTTTCCCAGAGAAGGTCATGGTATACTCCTCTTCTAAAGCAGGAGATGTCTTTTCTTTAGCTCCAAGGAAGGTCAAGCTATTTGCCTTCCCCCATTCGACACCCATCTTTTTCTCTGTTTCTTATCAAAGTACTTATATCCAGTCAATTATGGATTCAGTTTAATCACCAACCATGTTATGCAGTTATTGCATAATCCCCACATTGCTTTTTAAAAACTTTTATTAAATTGTCACATAAAGAAAAGGCACACATACATTAAAAGAAAAGAAAACAAACCATAATAACATTTTTTCATTTACACTCATTATACTCTATATGTATGTTTTCTTTTTTTCCTTATAACAACTCTTACCAGTACAATATTACACAAATTGCTCAATTTCTGCCTTCCCTTAAACCTCACTCCTCGTCCTGAACATTATTTTTTAAGTATTGTTCCCACAAATTCATTTATTTCTATGCGAGTTCTCCTTTCCTTTTCTAAACATCTTGACATCTAGTTGTTTTACCATTCTGACAACATTCAATACCAAATACAGTTGGGTTAGACTTTGATTTCCATTTTTAGTAATTACTTTCTTGGCAGCCAATAGAATTAAACTTAATAATGCTTTACAATGTCTAGGCAATTCAGATCATGTGTGCTAGCGGTCAAGAATCACTTCTTTAGTTACAGCCAATTGATCCCCCGATATTTCAGAGAGTATGGCATTTTTGAAATCTTCCAACTCACTGCACTACAAAAAAACATGTTCCCAGTTATCTCTTTATTCCTCATCACACCTGCAACATTTGCTATCTACCCGAGGAAAAAATTCTTTAGTCTGCTTGGGGTGTAAAAACACCTATGGAAACAATTCCAAGCAAAAAACTTACTGGGCTTTGTATACTTTGGATCTAAAATGAGAGGTTGTCTCCAAGAAATAAGGAGGGAGTAGAATTTTGGTTGCAATGACTGTCAATGTTGAAGTGACATCCACCCTGATCCCATGTGTAAAATGGTTAAAAGGAGTTGTGGATGGTTGGCTCCTTAAGGAGAATAATAACAACCAAACAGAGTATTATATTCATAATGCTGCAGAAAGTATTCTAAGAATAAAGCTAATACGAAAACATTTATTTATTTATTTATTTGCAGTTGGTTTACCAGGATAGTCCATTGGGCCAAGATGAACCCGTTTTCAATGGAGTCCCGGGGAGAAAAGCTCCATAAACAAGGTTACATAGTTTTAGATATATAATACAATATTAGCAAACAAATTACACAGTTAGAGCATCATACTGGTGATGACTGTTACAGTTGGTACATACTATAGAAGTGATTCAGATTGCATTATTTACAGAATTCAAATTGCAGTATTTACAGAATTGTACATATTACTGTTAGTAGATGGTACATACTATAAAAGTGATTCATATTGCAGCATTTGTAGAATTATACAGATTACTGTTTGAACATACATAATCAATGGAACATTACAGGTGGTACCTACTATAAAAGTAATTCATGTTTCAGTATGTACACATTAAGAGTATATCTTTCAAGTGACATTACTGATGAGATTGCCTAGGCATTTTGAGTTAGGTTGCTAGGTAAGGCATACAAAAATGATCTTTGATTTGAGATTAGGCAACTAGTTAAAGGATGCAAGTTACTACAATGGGAGAGGCAGATACAAGGAAACTTATTAGCAGGAGGAGGAAGGAAGTAAGGCAGTTTTGAATTATGAGGGTGGGTACAAGAGCATTGAATTATGAAGGGTGGGTGCAAGAGCATTCCCACTGGGTTAGTAGATGAGAGTAAAGATATTTTTTGAATGTAAAGTGGTTGAAGGTGGTACGAATAGAAACAATATGCTGCCAGTAGGGATGACTAGAAATAGGGTTACAGAAAAACAGCGAGAGAGGATTGGAATTCTCTGGAGAAAACTGTCAAAGGAAATAAGGTATTGGGAGTAAATAACTACACATGGAAAGGTAACTGAGTGGAATCCTTCAATATTTCTTCCAACCAGGGACTGATATCAGAGTATAGGCAAAGAGAAAGAGCTTGGAGAGTCCTAAATGAAAGACCTGCTCTGGTAATTTGTTTAGTCAATTCCAGAACAGAAGTTGCTGTTAAAAAGTGGATAATTAGTAGAACATAATCCCCACACTGTTAAACACTTTAGTACAGCAGCACTTCCTGCACTAGCATTCCCTTTCAGGTAATCATTTTAAAAGTATATGCATATTCCAACCTTCACATTAACCAGTTCTTTTCAACCCTTTTATAATTTAATTACCATTTTATCAAGCATGAATCATTTTACTTCCTAACTGTGTTGTACCAACTCAACCAGTAACACCTTTATTGCCCAAACTATTCACCAAATCAGTTAACTTTTTTCATCCGGACTACATTACGTAATTGCAATAAGCATTAGTTCAATGTTATTCCATCACATACTTCACCGATCCAAAGGCAGTACCTCTCAACTGTATAGATTTTCGCAGAATGCCCACATTTTTCCTCATATTTTTTGTGTGTTCCTCCTAAAATCAGTACTTTTCTGGCAAATAGCTGAGGACTGAAGTAATTAAATAGTGGCAAACATTTGAGTTTAAGACTCCACATCCTTCAGAAAATTAATGCTAATTGAAAACCTATTATTCTATCAACTTTCTAAGTTTGAAAGGGGAATATTTAAAATCTGTCCCTATTTGTCTCCCCATCATTTTAGGCTTTGTCCAGATTTTTTGCTCTAAGACATTGAGAGGTATGAGTGTGCCCCATACCACTATCGGTTCTTCATCTGATTCAGAGATGCCTCTGCTGTTTGCCTCCACCTGTAACAACCTTTTGTATAATTCCTGCTACCACTGCCTGCACTATTTCTACTTATCTCCCACTGGAGTTCATGCAGACTCCCTTACTCGTTCACAAAAAAACATCCATGACATTAGTATTTGTTTAGTTCAGGGACAAAAATGGTCATCAGATGGTTTGCTTGGAAGTAGCATAGCATCGAGGGAAGAAGGAAGGATTTGTATACCTCATGTGATCAAACCAAAACGAACTTAACTCCCAAGACCTACATATAACCTATGCATCCCGTCCTCTCTCTTTGAATACATGCAGCTGACCTTGCCTGCTTGATTGACAGCTATTCTGTTTTGTAGTTTAACCTCACTCCTCCACCCCAGGGGTAAGCAGATTCAGGGAAAAACAGTTCGTTACCAAACTACCTTTATCACTGTAAAGATCATCATGAAAGCAAAAATGTAACATCTTGTATACCCGAGCAAAAAAGACTGAGCACTCTTTCAAAAAAAAGAAGAAACCAGTTATTTCTACAGAAAGAGAGGCATACATATATATATAAACTAGGAAATATTCCAAAAGTTAAATCATAGAAAATTGATGGTATAGAAATCTTGAAAATTAGAACTAATAAAAGGTGAAAACTAGGCTTAAATATTACTTAAAAAAATTGCATTCTGAAAGAAACTGGACAGTATTCTCTGAAATCCTTAACCGTGCCAGGATAAGAATACATAAAAAAATAGATATATACGCTATAAAGTACTAAAACCATTTTGCTGAACTACAGCATAAACGTCCATGGTGTCTTAGCAAACTGCCTTCCAGACAGTGGTGTATTAAATATACCTTGAGCACTCTGCAGTTATCAAACCATGGTTCACCCACACAATTTTTTTTGGTCTGTGCATAAATGAACATGTCCTTTTGGAGTCATCTTGCTGATTGTTTTCAACCATATTTATTTGTTTAGTAAAACAAACCAATAAATATAATGTTTAGCAAACCAAAATGTACTAACAAATAATAAAAAAATGCTCATTTTGGAACATTTCAATTATAACAGACCACTTAAACCTCTGCCATTAAATGTACCAATTTACTTCCACTTGACTGTATATAGCTCAAATGCCCTATTGCAATAAAAATATAGTCCTAGTAAGTACTCCAACTTGCTCTACACAAATGTAAACTAGTCATGCAAAGTCGCAATAATGACAGATTAACTTGATCATGACAACAGCTCAGTCATTCTCTTACATCCCAGCAATTACAGACTCATAGCTGACTATGTACTGCTCAGATATCTGATTGTGGTAAAAATAAATAAATAATCAACCAAATAATTAATTAATTAATTAATTATGGGCACAGTAATGTATTTCAAATTTATTTCATATAAACAATACCCAGAGATGTACTCTACCTTATTTCATGCAAATGCAACTGTTTATCCTCAGCAACTGACAAGAGGGTAATTTACTTTCACACACAAACATTCTCCACACAGCATCTATATAACCACTCTGCTGTGTACACATCATCTGAAAAAAATAAACTGCTTGCTAGGGACAAAAACTCAAAATCAAGGACAGATTTTAAATATGTCTCTTAAATACTTAGAAAATTGATAGAACAACATTAGTTGCATTAGCATTCATTTTCTGAAGGACATGGGATCTGAAACTGGAACATCAATTAGTATTTAGTGGATGCAATCATTTGTGATTTGCCACAAAGTCACAAATTTTAAGAGAACCAGATCAAAAATATGATGTGAAATCAGAAACAGGTTCTCCTCACAATTAGTAGTCACAGAGTGAAGTATCCAGATATATACTCATGTAAATGTACATTCTTCCTGTAAAGCTAGACTATTTGAATTAAGCAAATACAAAAGAGTAAGCTGTGTTCATCCTCCTTCCCACCTAACAGGTGTAATTACTTTTGCTGATTGTACACCTCAGACATCAGATTGTAATAAAACTAATGGCCACCTAATATACTTCAACTTCGCTTCACACAAACAGTAGCACCACACAGTGACATATTCCTTTCCAGCTTGCTTAACTCAGATCACATTAGAAATGCTAAGACTGATGAGAGTAACTGTGCAAATGACCACAGTTAGTCATACTTCATCTACAGACTGCTTCTCCTATCGAGCCAGGCAACCTCATTGTTGTTTAGATATGTGTGTATATTTATATATATATGTATTTATGTACAGATCAGATGACCAACTGTTGTTTAAGAAATGCTAAAATAAAATAAGACCTAGCCAATGTATTTTGGCTCCGTTTCACACACACACAGCACTCCTCATTGTTTGTTTTAACTGTAAATTGACTGCCCATATCTGGTTGATTGCCAGGATTTAAAAAACTTGCTGTTCTTTCAAATGGGGAAATTACAATTCTCCACTGCACTATTTAATATTTACATACGTTTAGCTCAATGCCTTAACAATAGATTACAGGAAGGCAATGAACAGAAAGCTTAAACTTCTTAAGGCAATCCTAGTAGGCACTGTGAGTATACAGAAATAAATAATTTGACTGTCCATAATGTTAAAAATGAATACATGTTTTTTTAGTAGTTATGTTCAACACACAGGCTAACTAAAATGAACTAGCAGAGATAAACAGAACAGAATATTTTAAAACCACATTATTTCACTGCAAATACTGGGTGGCTGGCTACTGGCTCACCTGGAGCTGTGATTCCCAGACAGCAACTCAACTCCCCAATATTTTAAACCTCTACTGCTTCCAGGAGATAAGAGTATGGTGCAGGTACAGGAGGAGATGTAGTTTTGAATGACTCAGTCTGTCCAAAAAAATTTGCCAAGGTGCCAAAATATTTATAATGTTCCTCAGAGAAACCTGTGTCTGTTGCAGTTATTACATTCATTAGTCTCTTTCTGATCTTATAGAAAACAAAATGTGTCAAATTTCAGTAAAAATACTTCATTTTGAGCCAAATTCAGATGTGAATATTTCCAGCAAATATTCCTGTGGTACTTCAGCTACATAGGCCATGGTACCAGAGAAGTGTTAGTGATTGAAATAAACCCGCCTGAATTACAATGAAAGTGAAGCACATTTACTGTAATTTGAATTTAGATTTAAAGTGAAGTATTCTTTTATTCAGAACCAATGTTATTGCAATAGCAATTCAAAAGCAGAAAATTTAAATCTTAACAAAAATATGCAACCCATTAGCCCTCCTTATAACTTTAGAATTGCAAAAAAGAAGTTATGTACTCACCAGAATGTTCCATGTTTGTTGTCCATCTCACCATTCATTCGTACTTGGATGGGTTCAGAGTTAATCCTCAACTCCGACTCGGCCGAATACACAGCTGGAAGTCTCAAACTTGGTTCAGAGTCAATCCTCAACTCTGACTCGGCCGAATACACAGCTGGAAGTCTCAAACTTGGCTCGTGGCAAGGCAGGTATCCCATGATGCAGTGGTGCAAATCGACTTTGTAATGAGTGATAAACATATGAGGATTGGCCCACATAGCTGCAGCACAAATACTGTCCATAGACATTCTGGCCTGAAAAGCAGATGATGTAGCTAATGCTCTGGTTGAATGACCCCTAATTCTGAATGGTAGTTTTCTATTATTGAGGTATAGATAAAGGTGATACAATTTGAGAGACAATTTGAAAGGGTATCTTTAGAAAATGGCATACCCTTTTTTGCCTCAGAGAATTAAATGAATAATTGATCAGATTTCCTGAAATCATTAGTTCTAAGCAAATAGAATCTGAGCTGTCTAGACACATCCAACTGATGGAGTTTATACTCTGCCTTGCTGCTATGGTTGAGGTTCCCGGTTAACAAATGTTAAATAAATAAAATAAATAAATGTATCTTGAGTGATGAATATGAAAGATCAAAGCCAAAAATACACCATTTCTGTTATGATCCCATTTGTAGGTCAAAGGTTTCTCTCTAGTTAATGACTTAGTTGTGGTACTCGGGTGAGAACATTAACAGCTGAACTTAATATTGTAAGGAAAAAGGCTGTTCCCTTATGATCATTATTTGCGCTGAACTTTGGATGCCTGTATAAGTCCACAGTCTAGGCAGGGTAGGTGTGAAAACTTCAGGATATTCAGTGAATACTGAGAAAAGAAGGATATGAAATTGGTAGAGATGTGAAATGGAAATGCAAAGATAACAGTCATGTTTTATAAATCTGTTTTAATTTACTGCTTATTTTTTTTAATGTGACAAACCTAGAATGGTTTCCATACTTTTTTTTTTTGGGGGGTAACAACACTAGAACTGACAACAAAGTTATCAATATCAATACTACAGCATCCTAATGCTATTACTTCCACTTCTTCCATTCAAAGTAATCCTGAGAAAAATATTTTAAAATGAAAGCTCACTTTTCCCTCTCCTACTATGTTATTTAAACCAAATGGAATGGAAAGTGATTCTGACAGTTTACCAGCAGCAAAAACTGGGAAACAGGAGTTTGCTTTTAAGCAGTTTGCATGCTTTATGACAAGATTTTATTGAATTCAGGTGTTCATTTGTTTTACCTGTGCTGTGGGACTATATTTTGTATCAACTACTGGACTGGAATTTTAATAAATTATTAAGGTATTCACTGGCTTCCTTCCTTTTGTGGTGGTGAAAAACTGGGAAAGGTTGCCCTGTTCAAATTCATTTTTGTTAAGAAGTAATGAAGTTGGAGACCATCCCTAGATTTGACAATTGTAAACAATTTCATAAATCCAAATAATTCTGAATGTTGTTTTGCCAGCATTTCCATTTCCCATCCCTACTCTCGGATTATCCTTCTACTTCCAGTAGCAGTTTAGCTATTTTCTGTCAAGAGTAAATTCAGCAAATATCAATTAAATGAGCGTGCGCCCCTCCTGTGATAGTAGCATATTTCACAGTTCTGCCATTCCCACCCACACCAATATAAACTTCCTTCAGGATTACAACACTTGTGTAAAAGTGGAAGAAACTCAGTGGAATGGACTTGAGATGAGTTTTCTCTTAACAATAAGGAAGTCTGTCAAATATTTTTTCCTCTTTAAAACCAACCCGCAACAACTCTAAGTAAAGACCTTACAGCCTTAAAAATGGCATATACATTATACTTTGAAAACTTGTGATCCTTTCCTCCACAAAATAGAGAATTCTAATATATGCCAGGTATAGAACTATCACTTCCAAACTCACACTTCTTAAATACAGTATATAAAAATGCAAATATTCCAAAAGAAAAGACTTAACTTACTATACCAATATAGACAGCAGAAAGACTGTGATGCATGTGAATCTCTGAAAGGTATCTTCACACATTAACCTAAATACAAAGGCTGCAAAGGAACATGCAATGACATGTTCAGTAAATCTAAACTTTATATTTTTTTTAAATAATTCATAGCCAGTTAAAAACAGCAGCTCTCTACAGATGCAGCTATACTCTTTGAAAGATCAAATTAATTGGACAGAGCATACATTTGTTTCCATTTGGAGGGCTAAATTTGTAATTTTGACCAAATAGGGCTTGAATTACAGTCTAATAACTAAATAGTATGGAATATAGCAGCAGACACCTAGGAAAAGAAGAATCTAGCCTTAAAAATACTAAAGTGTGCACACCCTTAAAGTAATTCTTTGTTGAAGCACCTCTTGATTTAATTACAACATTCAGTCTTCTTGGGTACACACCTGCCATCAATGAAAGAGAGTCTGATTAACCCCAAATAATGTTCAGCTGTCCTAGTAAGATTTTCCTGACATTTACTCAGTTGCCTGCTACAGCAAAAGCCATGGTTCACAGAGAGCTTACAAAGCATCAAAGGGATCTCATTGTTGAAAGGTATCAGTCAGGAGAAGGGTACAAAAACATTTCCACAGCACTGGATATACCATGGAACACAGTAAAGACAGTCATCAAAAAGAGGAGAAAATATGGGACAACAGTGATGTTGCAAAGAACTGGACATCCCTCCAAAATTGATAAAAAGACAAGACGAAAACTGGTCAGGGAGGCTGCCAAGAGCCCCTGAGCAACACTGAAGGAGCAGTAGGAATTTCTGGCAAGTACTGGTTGTGTACTACATGTGACAACAATCTCCCATACTCTCCATATGTCTGGGCTATGGCGTAGGGTTGCAAGACGGAAGTCTTTTCTTACACAGAAAAACGTCTAGGCCCTGCTGAAATTGCAAAACAATACATCAAGTCTCCCAAAAGCATGTCGGAAAATTGTTATGGTCTGATGAGACCAAGGTTGACGTTTTTGGCCACAATTCTAAAAGGTACGTTTGGCGCAAAAACAACACTTTGCATTACCAAAAGAACACCATCCCCATGGTGAAGCATGGTGGTGGCAGTACCATTCTTTGGGGTTGCTTTTCTTTAGCTGGAAGTGGGACTTTAGTCAAGCTGGAGGGAATTATGAACAGTTCCAATATAAAGTTTAGTCACTTTTGGCCCAAAACCTTCAGGCGTCTGCTAGAAAGATGAAGAGGAATTTCCCAAGCATACAAAAGAATGGTTTCACCAGAAGTAAATTAAAGTTTTGGAATGGCCCAGACCTAAATCCAATAGAAAATCGGTGGTGTGTCCTGAAGAGGGCTGTACAAAAGAGATGCCCTCATAATATGACAGATTTAAGAGTGGCCAAATATTGCCAAGTCAAGATGTGCCATGCTGATAGACTCCTACCCAAGAAGACTGAATGCTGTAATCAAATCATAAGGTGCTTCAATAAAGTATTAGTTTAAGAGTGTGCACAAACAACAAAGTATTAGTTAAGGGTGTGCACACTTATGCAACCAGCGTATTGTACTTTTTTTATTTTTTATATTTTTCCCCAACAGATTTGTTTGCTTTTCAATTGAATTGTACAGGTCATACATCACATTAAAGGTGGGAAAAGTTTTGAAATTATTTATTGTTGTCTCATTTTTTTATATGACAATAACCTGGCATTTTAACAGGGGTGTGTACACTTTTTATATCCACTGTATGTCCCCAGCAGCTGAGAGACAGAGTATCATGTTTGTGAACCAAGCTTAGTGTCTCCTGTCAAAGATTAAGAGTAGAAAGTTTAAAAAAATGAAGGGTTCATCAGGGTAGCATTTACAATGCAGACTTATACCACCAAAAGGATTTGAATAACGGGATAAACTGACACAGCCAAACATTGCAATTGTGGATCAAATATGAAATAAAAAAGGGAGTTTTATTGTTTGAGAATGAGCATAGAAAACACCCTTCGTGCTGTGTCCATGTTTAAGCAGAGTAAATAAATCTTTAGAAGAAACCAAAAAGCAGATGGTTATAAAAGGTGCAGAAGTCTGCAAACAGAGAGTCAAAATGGAATACTAACTGTTGAAAGAAGCAAAACAAGAGAACAGCTATAAATCAATAAAGTACAATGTATTCTTAACCACTACTTTATCTAAGAGTAATTCTTTAACTCCTCAACTGTACAGATGTTTATACCAAGCATGTTTTTGATATTTTGTGGCAGTGGTACTATTATACATATGCGCAGAAGCATGTATTATGGACGCACTTTATATTTTCCAGTACTTCATATATACTTCAAAATCTCTATATTTTTCAGGGTTGCCAGTTTATCTCTTTTGAAATGCAATTGTCTATTCCCTTTGTTTTTGTTGCAGCTTTCAGGCTGTGGCTGACTTGGGTTCTCTCCTCATCAGACCACAACTCTGTGTACAGGAAGAAGGCACAGCTTATTTCTCAATCGGGATGACCATTTCACAGTTGCAAGAATGTTTATAGATCAAATGTTTCTGCAGAGTTTGAGGTACAACTACAGTGAACAAGAAAGAAATGAAAACTCATTTAAACAGAAATCTACCCCTCAAAGCATCAAGAGTAAATATAATGGTAATAGCCTCTCAAAATGTGTTGGTCGATCAGAGCTGCTGGCAATTTGTAAGAAACATATTAATGGAAATGTCCATATGAATAGGTGTTTCAAGTCCCAATATAAAAATGAGAGCCACCTTGTGCTCATTCAGTCATTAACTGACAGATCTATAGTCCATACAATTTTCTAAAGAATTCAGCAATCAGTTGCTGCACTCATTTACAGGCTTTGTTACCACCTGAAAAGAAGCACAGCTTTTTAGCACATCAAATTTCCATTGCCTAGATTGAAAGGCTATATTTTTTATGCAGACTGAACAGAATTTGGATTACTGACAAAATATTTCAAAACTGGTAAAAGCTTGCTTCCTGTAATCCCCAACTGTTTGTTTATCTATGCATGCATGCATTTATTTGTGTGTGTATATAAACAACATGTGAAGTGATCAGCACTCAGGCAAAATGACCCAAGCTAAATGAACTATCTGTTTCAACATATAATCACAGACGTAGTCTGCTTCATTTTCTTACAGATGTCACTGTATTTTATTTGAAATCTGTGCTATCCTTTTTGAATGGATTTATAGAGTTTTAGTTAAGCTCTTGATGAATAACAAAAATCTGACTACCATTAGATCAGCAACATTGTTGATCACTAAGAAACACTTACACATGCTCATATCAGATTTTTGTTTCTGATCTGAGTGGTATCTGCTAACAATATTACTGTTCACGAATGAAAGATTTCTTGCATTCAGTGACAGATCTCAGTATAAGTCTGTGCAGTTTTTGCTCAATACATTCCTGAAAAGGTTTTTAGTCATCCCTTGCCAACACACTGTATTAAGTCGTAGCTTTAGCTGACAATTTATGCACCGTCATTTTATGTCATACAAGTTGAAATTTGATTTCTTCCACTCTTTCGGTTGTATCAACTTCTCAAGGATCTCATTCATTTTAAGTTTCACATGCTATTCCAGAGTAAAAGCTTAGTACCACCACAGAAGGCTGAATCAGATATCGCTCTATACCTATTTAATGCCTGCTGTCTCATTATATATTCATGGGTCTTGCACTTATATAGTATCATCACAAACAGAACTATGCTGTAATGCACTGAGGTTGTTACAGGACCTTGACCATTTTGGCACCACTGTGACTGGACAACACAAATGGTGATACTAGATGAGGAAAATATACATGTACATATTTTAGAATGAAGGTATGTATATTGTTTGTGCTGTGTTAGTTTTGTTTTTTTGTTTGTTAAATGAGTGGCTCTGCACAATAACTCGTGAATAATGACATTAGTCAAATGTAAATACTCTATCATTTGCAGCATGTCTACCCTGCTAAGGTTAAGGTTAAGGCCCATTTCCTAAGAAACACATGCAGTCACAATGATAACACAAGTTTTGAAACATAAACCTCCAAGGCACAATCCTCTCCATAAGGAAAAGAAGAAGTAGCACAGTAGCAGGAAACACTGCATAAAGATAAAGATTAAGAAATCTTCTGTGTCTCAATAACAACAACAAGGGAACATCATGTGAGACCCTGTACGAAAAACCACATCTTCCACATAACTCAGACGACTCCACGTCTCAGTGTGAGGGATCCATAAATATTTTGATCAAATTACTACATGCACTGAAAGCTTCAAAAATCTGCAGCTAAGGAGTTACTCTGATGCACTGATAGCCTGTCTCTAGCAGAGAAATAAAAAGTAACATAGTTATCAGTATAAACTACAGGGTGCAGTACTAGTGGGAAATGTGGATGTCTTTAGGATATGAGGGTAAACAAGACATGTATATGTAAACAAGACATGTATATATAAATATATATATATGTGTTTCTTTGAGTGTGTGAGGCCTGCAATGTTTATTTAGCTCATACACACACACACACACACACACACACACACACACACACACACACACACACTTATACGGAGACACATGGACACAGAAATGAATGCAAAATTGGACACAAGTCCATTGTTTGGGCCACTTGTAAAAAAATGAGAACGTCACATGCCTGTTGAGTGCATGTAATATATATATATATATATATATATATCTATATCTATATCTATATATATATATATATATATATATATATATATATATATATAGAAAGGACAGACAAATCACTAGATAGATAGCTCTAGCTAACAGACATAAGTGTAACACTGTTGTAAAAAATATATCAAGTTAAACAAAATTGATGAAAACAAAATTGTTGTGGACAGCAGAGCACTCCATAGCACTATGCAATATGCTGTACCTGTGGAAGCCCCCAAATACTGCACATGGGGGGAATGACATGTTTCCAATTGCAGACATATTCTGTGTATAGCTCATGACCTGGTTCTACTAGCACATGCTTTACATCATCATCATTAAACTCGATGGTCTAAAGTAAATGGTTACAAGTTAATCTAAAACATAGCAAAACATATAATGTAGAAATAATTATTTAAACACCTGATCACTGAAGAAATGTGCAATCTCTAAATCTACTAAGCATGACTGTTAGAATCTCAGCTGGGCAGTTTTATAAGGAAAGTTTATAAGGGAACAGCTTGTTCCGAAGTTAACACGGCATTAAAAAGAACAGATTAATGAAGGGTATCAAGGAAGAAAGGTCTTGCTTAATGGACAAAGATAATTACCTGACTCCCAACATGCCATCATATAGCAGGGGAACTATTTTCCAAGTGGTTTATCATGAAGCTTCACCCAAGCGCAGTGAACCAGAAGAGAGAGTACAACACCAGGATGCCTCTGAACCCTTGTCTGATAAATCTTTGAAATGCTCCCAAACTCTGCAAACTACAAAAGGCAAAGGTCTGATTAACCCCCCCCCCCCATCACTAAATGGACAAAGAGGTACCAGAAGGCTCCTCAGTCAGGAAAGTCTCACTTTGGGGTGAATAATGAAAAGTAAATAAGAAATAAAAAGAACCTAATAGCACCTTATAGTCAAGATATTAAAAAAAGGCAGAAGCAGCATACCAAAATTAAAAGGAACCTCTCACAGTTAGTAATCAAAAATAAAGAACAAAACCATTAGATAACTGCAATATAACATAAACAAAAATAGCACAAATACGTAAGGTCAAACGTAAACTATTAGTAAGTTTAATTCTTAATAGAATAAGTACCATTATTTTTTGAAAAAGATTCACAACAAAAGCTGCTATGAATATGTTTACAGAATCACAATCTCCCAAGAAATATACCAAACCCAGTAAAAAATCTGGTTTGGAAGAAAAATAAGATACAAAACAGACCACAATAGCGCAATTCCCATGTGACCAGGGGGGATTCAATCTACAGGTAAGTGTAAGATGAGATGGAAAATACCTCAAGTTACCCCTCTGATGGTCTCTGAAAAACACTGTGATTCTATATATACTTCCAAGCTATAACTAGGTCTCAAAAGTAAGTTGCAATTTCTGCAAGAAAGCACAAAGGAAGTGAGCACAGCTCTAAATACAAATCTTAAAATCTCCAGAGAAGAACCAAATATTTTTTTCAGAAAAAGAAAAAAATAAATAACTCACTGAGCATCTTCAGAAACAGCAATCTGTAATTGCTGCCAAATGAATAATTAACTCAACATTTACATAACTGTGGCACACAGAAAATCATCACTGTAGCTAAAAGTATGAATAAGCACTTTAGTTATACCTAGGTACCAGTGAATGAAAGCTTAATATTAATAAAAATTACCCTATTACCCTAAGGTTTGTATGAGAATCTCGGTCTTGATCAACAGAGCTATATCTGAAGCTACTGTACCCATATTTATGGAAAATCTCCCATGTCATACCTCTTCAACTTTAGACCCATAGCTATTCTGTCACCTCTAGCTAAAATTATGGAGACGTGTGTACACATACAGCTCATGCACTACCTCACACAGAACAAGCTGTTGTCCAACTTTCAGCATGGCTTTAAGCCACACCACAGTACTACTTCTGCCCTCCTGTCTTTCTATAACGTCATTAACCACAACCACAATAATAACAAACTATCCTCAGCACTCGTTCTAGATCTTTCCAACGCTTTTGACATGGTTGACCACAAAATGCTTATAAATACCTTGAAGGCCTTCTACTTAAACAACCATGCACTCCAATGGTTTCAATCCTACCTGCAGGGCAGGCAACAGGCTGTCCTATGGCAGGACAAGCTATCATCTCACCTACCCATCACATTAGATGTCCCACAAGGCTCAATACTAGGACCCCTTCTTTTCTCCATCTTTATCAATGACCTTCATTCAGTCATCCCAGATGCTACCTGCATTCAATAGGCGGATGACTACACCTTGATTTGTTCTGACACCTCACCAGTTACTTTAGTCACATTAACCCAAAATACCTTCAATACAGTGGAAAAATGGCTCTCCAATCAACATCTAATTCTAAACCCCAACAAAACTAAGCTGCTCCTCTTCTCCCCCACAGGCAGGACCCCCCCCTGCCATCCTTCAACATAACTGCTAACAATGGCACTATCGTCTCCCCAGAAGCCCAAACTAAACTACTGGGTGTCATTGTTGATAACCTGAAGTTTGATGCACATATCAAATTAGCAAAACCATTAATAAAAAACTTGGCTCTATTTACAGAATCAAACCTTTCCTTAACCCACTTGCTAGAACTGCAATTGCCCGTTCCCATCTACTATCAACTCTTCTCTACACTTCACCTCTATTCTCCAACTTAAACAAAACAGATCTTAATAAACTATTACCCTGCTATAACCACATTGCCAGATTTGCTACTGGCACAGTCTACCGGACACACCACTGTCACAACCTAAATCGCCTAGGATGGCTTGAACTGCCTAGTCTACTGCAGTTCAACCAGCTATTAGTGGCAGATAAAGTCCTTTACCAACGAGAAAATACACCTGCACTAAAAAATATTATCAGCCCCTACACCAGCACCTGGCCACTGCGATCATCCACTAGACTCCTACTTCAAACATACAAATCCAACTACTCAGCTGGGGACTCTCTGTTTGCCAACTCTGTTGGAAAAACATGGAACAGACTCCCAGCTGACATGACCCTAGAACCCTCACTAACTCGATTCAAAAACAAACTCAAGAAATACTTCAAAACTCATTGCTTATGTCCTTACACTAACCCTGACTAGTGACCTTGAAACTAGCATTTACTAAATGTTCAATGTGTATTATTATCTTGGAGCTTTTCTCCCTGGGCCTCCGCTGAAAATGGACATATATCCAGTCAGACTATCCCGGTCAACAAATGTAAAATAAATAAATAAATAGAAGAGGTATCAACATCTAACCTGAAGCAGTTTAAAACTATTAATAATTTCTTAATGAAATTCTTATGGCATTCCCTTACACACTTGGTAAAGTCTGGTGTTTCATTTATGAGAAATAAAAAAGGAGTGGTTGTGATTTCCAGACTTATTTGTATATCCTAAAGTAGCAATAAATACTTGTGAAATTTAGTTACAAATTTCAGACAATAAATAGTCCTGAATTTTAGATAGGATATCTCAGAAAATTTCAGAATGTTACAGGTACTGAGCATATCTCTTTCCTCAATCAGCAGCATATATTAATACACAGACTCCCTACTTAAATCTAAAGACTTGTACTGACAAATCCGGAGAGACAAAGAAAAAAGATGGAAAATACAGGAGTAAATACTGGCAAAGATTCTTCTGCTTTAGAATTGTTTTTTGAATGGGGCAAGCCCCCTACACCTCCAAATTTGGAGGGCCCTCACACTCGTGAACTTATATATACCACATCTGAGACTGCCATACCACTGACAAACAAGAATATTCTGAGAAATTGAAATCTCAGACTTAATATATGTATTTTCAACTATTCAGTCTTCATATTTCAGGACATAACAATGTGAGTCTTGAGATTTTAAATGGTTCCTGAATATTTATTTATTTATTTTACATTTGTTGACTGGGAAAGTCCAACTGGATCCATTTCCATTTTCAGCAGAGGCCTGGGGAGAAAAGCTCCACAGTTACATTTTAAGCAAACTATAAGGTGTATAAAGAATCATTCAAATGTATATAGATGGTACCAAACTTAACACTGACTAGTAACCCAGCATTGAAGCTTAAGTTGTAATATATTTAGGATCTATACTAAATGTTCAAAGTCTGAAAACTTCAAATCTCATATGAGCAAAGTTTTCAAGCACTGAACATTTCAATGGAGATTGCCGTAGGGAATTCTTCCCTTCACTTCAATGCAGTGCGATTTCGGAGTTGGTATATTTAAGTAGCGGTGGGTGCAGGGGGACTTGCCCGCTGCATAGAGTGTTCAGGTAGGTTTTTTCTTTTTACTTTGTTTACATTTTAAGTTCGATGTTTGAAAACTTCTCTCATATGGCATCAACCATATGAGATTCGAAGTTTTCAGACGTCAAACTTATAATATAGACCCTATATTTACATAGACTGAACTCTTAGCCACGGTGATACGGCGGTAGCATTGTTACCTCACAGCAAGAGGTTCTCCCGTTCGATTCTCGGCTGGGCTTGGGAGTGTCTTCTGTGTGGAGTCTGCATGTCCTCCCCGTGGTTGGGTAGCGTTCAAAAGACATGTGTGCGTAAATTGGGCGTGCCTTCATTGAAGGTTGAGCGTCGAGCTGGCACCTCAGCGTTTCATAAAAATCTACTGCCAATCATTAGTGGACCAGAGTTCCGCTGTGGCGACCCCTTACCAGGAAAAGCTGAAAGACAAACAACATTTACATAGACTGAACACATCTTTTACAGTTTTAGTTTGAGGCATTACATAATGGTGAACATTGTTAGTGGGGGTTGCATTTTTTGCTTTATACAGTTGAGTTGTGAGCAAGTTAGCCACAGCAGGGAGTATAGCAACAAAAAGAGCAAAGATTAGACATAGTAGGGAGTACAGTAGCAGGAGAAGAGACAGAGATAGGAAATTGGATAACAGGTTAAGTAAGAAAAGCAGGAGGAGTAAGTAGCTTAAGTAGAGAGTAAGAGTAGAGGTGTAAAGAGAAAAGCATAATGGACAGATAACAGAGTGTCCTAGCAGTGACATATGGGTATTGACTAAGGGGTATGAATTAGAGGTGGAAATGGAAGCAAGCTACAGAAGTTGCATTATTTTATTATGCATATATAATATAATATAATATAATATAATATAATATAATATAATATAATATATTATGCATTCCATTGTTAATGAATATCCTCAGACCTTATTTTGCTTTCAATGGACATGCAACAAATAAATGTTTGCTTTTAATGGACATGCAACAAATAATTACAAAAACAGATGCACACAAAATGACAAGATCCTTCCTTTTACCGCAGTTCTTTAATTGCAAAAACAGATGCACACAAAATGACAAGATCCTTCCTTTTACCGCAGTTCTTTAAAAAGTAAAGTAGAATATTTGCTCTACTGTTGGTAATCATGAAAACTTGATTATAGCACTATACTAGAATATTGTACCAGTTTTAGCAATAAAATCAAATATTTTCCTTGAGATCAGTGATGTATTATAATGACTTTCAAGTACCCTTCAGCGGGATGTGAAAAAGAAATCATTTTTAGTTAGTGGAAATAAAAGAAAATAAGGGAAAATATACTGCAAATAAGTAGAAATGGAAATTAGTATATTACTAAAATAAGTTTCACATACATTAACTGCAACGATGGACGGCCTAGTTGTAGTTAGACTTATTGATTTTCCTTGTGGCATTAGATATGTGTAAAGATAATTCAGAAACATCTGGTCTTAAAATAGGAGGAAACATTTTCTTTTTATGACCTTCGGCTATGGTTTCTCTAAGGCATAGTTATGACTTTTTAAATGTTCAGACATTGAAGGATACTGATATCAGACTACTTAAAAATCAACAATGAATGAATATGTCTTATAATCAACTGCAGCTACATTATGAAAAATGGAAATAAGTTTGAAATATGTGGAAGTTTTAAAAGGAGCATGACATTTTGACATTGTTTTTTTTTTTTATTTTTCAAACACAGAAAGATAATATTCTGCCAGTGTTTTACTTTAGAATGAAAACTTTACAAATGACCTCAGGATTCAAAAAGTCAGTTTTCCCTTATATGATTTAACATAAGGATAAATTCCAAGTGACTGCTTTAGTTAAACAAGCTAAAAGACAGAAAAAAAAGATATCACACAAAATTAGGACATGCATATTATCTTGTAGAATAAATTAGATCGGCCACAGGTTAAACTGATTCCATCTTATAGCTCCCACTTAGAACACTGACACATGTGTGAATGACAAGATTCTACTGGCAAGACTGGTTTATAAGATTTGACATTTAATAAGTGTGTCTTAGTATGTATACAGAAACAAGACTTACTTTTAGCATCTGATGTGAAAGATTTCTAACAACATTTAATATGTTGTCTTTGGAAGAACAACAACTAATGAGATTATTTAAGACGAAAACATTCTTTGTATTCTGCTAGCACCTTATTACGTATAACTCAGTGACAAAGAGAGGGCTGGCATAAAAATATCCCCACACTTCAATATGTAAATTTGTTTTTATGTTTTATAAATCTGAATGGGAAGTTGTTATATACTGAAAAATATGCTCTTTATATGCATATGCAATGCGCATCTCTCTCTTTAAATGGACGTTATATATGTATTTATCTGTGCTGCAATTAAGAGGCTAGCTAATACTGCTAATGCAAGGCAGTCTTACATAACTGAATGCATTGTAGAAGAGCTCTTTCTTCTGATAACCAAAGACTCTTCAAAAATGCACCTCAGAAGTTGATAAAATGTTCATCCCATGTAGAAGACATCCTAAAATGAATTCTACTAGTAATGACATGTGGAAGAGGAATTAGAAAGACTTGATACATGACAATCCCAGATGCAAGCAATGGAGACAGCACATGACAAGGACTTTGGACACTTTTTTATAGAAAAGTGCTGACTGTGGCAAATTATCTCATTGTATATAGTTTAGTTTAAGCCATAAGTATGCTGTGCTTAATTTATTGTATATACAGCTTTTCATTGAGACAGTGTGCTTCCCAGTTTAGTTTAATACCTACGAAGTGGATATTTATAGTAATAGCTTTGTATTCATAGCATTTTGGTCCCATTTAATCTAACGGTATCAACAACTCACTTATATATTTATTTCACTACAAAGCAACTGAAAAACCTATGTGTTTATTGTGCAGTATATGTGAGAGAAGTCAAGGAGTGTAGATAAAAGGAACAGAGTATAAGCAGTCACTATACGATTAGCGCAATCACTGCATGCTTGTACAATCATGTAAAAGTCTTGCAAAATGAGGATTTAGTATTGCTGCAGTAGCGTTGTCGCCTCACAGTAAGACGTTGTCCTGTTCGATTCTCAGCTAGAGCGTCTTCTGTGTGGAGACATGCGTGAATGGGCGTACCTTCGTTGAAGGTTGCTTGTGCATCAGGGCTGGCAACTTGGCATGTAAAAATCTACTGCCAATCATTAGCAAACCGGAGTTCCGCTGTGGCAACCCCTAACTGGGAAAAGCTGAAAGACACAACAACAACAACAACATTTAATAAATTGTATATTGTACTTACTTCAGTCCTGGCCATATCACCTAAACATGTTCTCATCTTCCATTAAGTACAGTTTCTCATCCTCCCTCTTTTTTTATACATATCATTTCCTATTAACAAATGCCCAAGTGTTTACTACTTGGCATATCGTCAGAAGATATTTGACTGTACTGCTGACAGTATTGAACTCTGACTATGTACATTATTTTTTCTTCAATACTGTATCCCCTGCTTGTATAAATTTCTCAGTTATGTATTTTTTATTATAAGTTTCTTATATAAGTGAAGATTTTCAACCACGCTGTACCAGCAAATTACTTGTTCATATCAGTGTACTACCCCAGTAAACAAATGTGCATAAAACAAAATAAAAATAATGTAATTAATGCAGTTTCATCATTTTAGCACTGACCTTTTAACATTCATAAGCAAAATATCACTGTGGTTCATGCTTTGCCTTAATCATAACCTAGTCAATCAGCAGTGTTCTAAAAGATTTACATATTGGGCCAATACATTCCCTTTACTGAAGTCTTGACTATGAACCACTTGATATAGAAATATAAGTTACTCCAGGGTAAGTAGCTTTGTGTCTGTACACATCAACATTATGGGCTCTCCAAGTTAAACAGATCACTACATAACTTATTATTATAGTGGTGAAGGTGCAGGCCACTTCATTTAACCTTACAAGGTGTTTGATTTTTTTGTTGCTAAACTAAAAATGTATATAAACATGTTTTATTCTATCAAATAACTTCAGAAACGCTTTGCAACTAAAGATTATTCCCTGGCTACAAATTATAATGTTATGGCATGACTGCTTAGGTGCGCACAATGATCATCTTCACATCCATAAAATTGGCACATAAGGGCATCTAGTCTAGTACTTATCTATGAACCTATAATAACGTGCCTTCTGACAATACAGACATTATATACTGGCAATGATGCAGGTAAATTATGACAACAGAACCAAAAGGTAATAAAGTCATATGGAACAAAGGATCGTTTGTTGCTAAAGAAAGCCATAACAGAGAGTTGTAAATGGCATACGAATCTAAATATGGCATGGATAGACAACAACAAAAACAAAAAACATTTGACAGCATCCCAAATTCATGGATAATAGAAATGCTTACAGATGCAGTACATACACCCTGCATTGACCAATTACATTGCAGTGACTAAGAAACAGTGGCAAACCACTTTGTAGCTGAGCCATGATAAAGGGCAAATTATTATCCCAGGGATAAAAATTCAAAGCAGGATTCTTACTTCTGTCTTGCTCTGAACGCATTAAGCTGTTTACTTAACAGATTAGGCCATGGTTATAGTTTAGCTCCCAGAAACCAACCCTGTTTAAAGACATCTTATCTGTCTTTTGTGGGTGACTTTAGATTGTATAGTTCATCAGATGGCAAGCTGAAAGCACAACTACAGATGGTTAAAACTTTGTCAGATGATATAAAAAGCAACATTAAAAAAATGAAAGGTGCAGCACAAACCTGGGAAAGAAGTTTAATATATACAGGAATTTGATCAGGAGGAACTATATAAATATGATGGAATAGATGAAGGATTGGCAATAAAACATGAACAAATGAGAATAAAGCTCAGTAAGGAATACTTCAGAATATTAAAACTAATACTGAAAACTACCTTGACATCTAGGAATAAAGTTCAAGATACAAATCAATTTGCTGTTTTTGTTCTAAACATGCTTATACTTACCAAACCGTTGTATAAAATAAGTATATTTAAAGATAATACATTCCACGTACTAAATTATGTATGGCTCTGCTCAGAACTGACTAAATGTACAGATGTCCAGTTGTGTGACTGCATACATATCTACTGTCCTCATCAGATCCAAACCAGTGAAAATTTCAAACACAAGGAGAAGAACTCTAAGGCAACATCTTTGCTTAGTTTAGTCGAAACATTACGGAATAAAGTGGGAATGGAAATCAAAGCAGAAGCAGATAAAATCAGATAAATGAATACGCCCAAAAACAAAAGAAAGAACATAAAGAAAAGGATCTGATGAAAAGAAAAAAAAATTGGAAAATCAAAAAATATAGAGGGAAGTATAGAGATTTTTCTGGAACAACCTGATGTAGAACATGATTTGATGCAGGAATAGTTAAGAGAAGGTGAGCTGAAACCAAGAGATGAAAGGCTAATAATGGCAATTACTGGAGGAGGCAATTCTGGGAACATTGCAGGTGCTGAGAAATGTGATCGTATCTAACTTCAAAGACTAAAAGAATACTAGTTTCATGACCTCTAATCGTACTCTGATTTAGGAACAAGGTCCATTCCAGTCATGGCATTAGAAAGTCAAAACACTTGGAGAAATTAAACCTAGTGAAATGTGTGAGCCATGAAGGGTCAAGAGGTGCCATGTATTCTTCCTAGCTTAGATGTATTTCCCCAGTACTACTGATTATATTGATTTAGCACCACCATTAAAAATTGCATAACATGCTGCAGACCACTTAGCTCCACTGTATAGTGCCCCATGTCATGCAGGAAGTGTAGCTCAAGCAGCATAAAAACAAGAACCTTTTTCTTAGGCTTACCTCTGTGAATATACTGACATGCATGGTGTATATACTGCACGACTCCAGAACGCCAGAATAAACAGAGCAGTGATTCTGTGCTGTGTTTACACAGAATACAATGTACCAACATGGGGTTATGGCAATCAAGCTTCATCAGTGTCAACATGTCATATGATTCATAATCAAGAGTTTGACTCTGAGGGCTTGTCCCAGGAATATTGCTGTAAACCTTCTAACTGACTTCAGTAAAAATGAACCCATAAATAAAGCTGTATGCTGACTCCTGCATTATCTGTTAAAATATTCACTGTCACACTGATAATGGTAAACTAACAACTACAAATAATCATGTCTTAGATAAAAAAATGCCACTTTCTTCAGAAACACGATCACAAAATTGCTGGTATACAGATTTGCTGTTGATAACTTCCAGCACTGTGAGAAAGTACAACCAGTAACTACTGTCTAACAAGAAATATTTTATCTGACAAGAAAGCTGATTTTTTCGTGATGTTGTCTTATATCTAAAAATGCATGCATGTTCTCTGTACTACTGCTCTAACCCTGGCTAAACACATAGTAATCTACCACACCTAACCTCATCTAATCCTACCTCACCTAGCATTCATCAATCTATTTTCAACCTTTATCCCATACTCTTGTTACTTATTTTACTCTATCTTCTCTACTGCCATTTTACCCTCTCTGTTTCCTTTCCTGTATCACACACTTCCTTCTTGGTAACTATTACATCTTTTTCTACCTATATACAGCTAGATTTGCATGAACATTTTATTGTAAAGCCGTGATCTATCCCTTCAATACAAATGCCTGTTCTTGTTCATTCTATGTACTGTACAACTCTAGGTCTCATTAAGTTTGTGTGTCCTGTCATTAATACTTATTTCAATCATTTTATTGTAAATACTAAGGCATTAAGCATATACCTCAATCAGTTTTTCATTTTTACACTGCGTGTTCTTTTTTAGATTACATTTCATTCATGTTATGTTATTTGTAACAATGTATGAAACAGGGCTCATTACAGGGTTTGTATAGAACTGGAAAATTTCTCCCCAGGCTACCACTAAAAATTGATACATCTTGGCCTAGCTGGAGTTTCCTGGTAATAAATAAATACCTTATCTCTTACAGACCTTAACTTCTAATAAAACTGAATCTACTTCTATTATATATCTAGTAATCTTATATCACTAATGCACTCTGTTGGGACAGTGTGAAAAATCCATGGGCAAAGATGAAAGAGTACAAAACTTAGACATCTGTACAATCTGGATTACAGTTCTCTCTATTAGTTTCTACTTCCTTTTTTCTCAAATAATTTTTTATTTTTCCAACTAAAAACAATGCATACAAAACTGAAGTACAGAACATATCTAAATAAAAACATGTAAGTTAAACCATGAACAAGGAATAATGTTAAGAACTTGATTACAACTTCACAGTAAAAGGAAAAGGAAATATATAGAATATAGAGAGGCAGGAGGCATTGAGAAAAAAAAAAAAAAAAAAAAAACTAACTAAAAACAAAAAAAAAAAAAAAAAAATCTTATAAGTATAAAGACAGTATAAGAACAGAGCTAAGAAATTGTAAGCATGAGATAATGACACCCAAAGGGTATAATTGGGGAATGTCAACATAGTGTGGAGATAAGACATTATCACATAAAATTATACCCAAAAGGCATCTACAGATTGGTGAAATACTTCCTAGACCAAGAATAATGAGATTTTGTGTTGATATATGTTTAATTGCCATCATCTCTTAACCCCCAACCAACATTTTTGTTATCTATCCAATTAATAGTGATGTAGAGTTTGATTAGAGAACGAGAATGATTAGAATGTGCAAGTGTAATTTGTGGCATCTTGCATAGAGTGAATATTTAATATGGCTGTTTCCCATGAGAGTGTGGTAGTGTAGTATTTTTTTTTTAGTCGCACTTTGAGAGAACACCATAATTCTATAGAATGGTTACAGTACCACATAATATGAAGAAGATCTGCTCAAACAAGGGCAGCATGTGTACAAAGAGAGGAGTTGTTAGATTAAATTTTGAGTATTACAGGTGTATAATACGAAAAGGTTTATTCAACATCAATTGGGTATATAATAATTTTTGAAGGGCAAGTTCTAGAGTTTTTTTATGGCTAGTAGTTTTGGATCCTCTGTAATATGTGAACTTATTGTCCTAGTGAGGGAGAAAAAAAATTATTATTGTAGAGCAATGGTGGTTTTAGTAGCTAAGAAGAGGAAATGGTTTTTTGGGGTTTGAAAGTGTAAAATAATTTCATATAGTTTATTAATTTATTGAATCAGAAGGAATGCAGAGAATTTGTGAGGATATGAGGATATGAGTTCTACTAAGAATGACTGTGTATTGTGTATTGGCCTTGAAAATTACAATTTAAGTTCTGCAATAGAATAGATAGAGTGTTTGAGAAGGTCCCACACTGTAAGGTCCTTTGATAAGGGGAATTAGAGAGATCAATCATATTGTTATTGATTTTAGATTTGGATTAAGATGCAGTGGTTGTAGAAGGAAGAGTATTTTCAAGATTAATGTCCTTAATCATTTTTGAAATAATCTAATTTATGCCTGTAAGGGGAGTAGCTTGAATTATATAAAGAAATATGGGAAAGAAATGGGAGGAAGCTGGTTGGGATTTTGTTGGAGGTCACATGGAGGTGCACCTTCAACCAGGCAGGAACATGCATGTGTGATTTAGTATCCATGCTTGAAATGACCATAGTCTGTTTGAACAGATGATCATATATATACAGTTGAAAATTTGGAAGGCTCCACCCCACCTTCTTCTTGGGGAAAGGAAGCGAGTAAGAGATCCTGACTTTCTTAAAACCAAAGAAATTTGCTATGTTTTGCTGAATTTGAGAATAGGTTATTCAAAATCATTATATTAGTTTCTACTTCCTTAGCAGTGCAATTCAGCTATCAAGTGGTTCCAAGCACTTAAGAAGGCTCCACATCCATGTTTTTGACTAGATAATATCAGTACATTACACTCTTCCTTTCTGTTTCAGCAAGAAAGATGGCTGAACAGAAAGCTCGCAGAAATAAATAAAAGGTGTCATGGTCCAATTAGGCTGTGTACCCTCAGCACTACAGATGGTATTAACCAATAGAAAGGCAACACCCAAAGCACTGAGAAGATCTATATCTTTGAGGAGACAGCCTAAACAGAGGCTGTTGACTGAAAGTTAG
Organism: Protopterus annectens; assembly: GCF_019279795.1. NCBI lineage: Eukaryota > Metazoa > Chordata > Ceratodontiformes > Protopteridae > Protopterus > Protopterus annectens. The sequence goes on along the minus strand of NC_056743.1, from coordinate 1,615,137,200 downwards.
GTACATGGCCCGAGTTGTGCAAAGAAACCCTTATAATTCTGTTCAGGAACTAGGGGAGATATTCCAGTTTTTCGTATAATGAAAGTTGTCCTGTTAAGCTGCCAGTATCCAGTAACTTTGTGCCCAAATTTTCATCCCAAAATGTTTATGTTAGTTTCCCCAAACCACTTTGATAATGTTCTAATATCTTTAATCTCATCCTGATTTTGCCATCCTTTAAGATAGTACAGTTGCATTTATTTTCTTCAGCCTGCTGTCCAAATGTTAAGGCATTTCATTGTGATATAAATTAAAAACAACCAATGAATGGTTTCTAAAACCTAGTCAGCTTCTCACACATTCTTCCATTGTTCTTCTCTGGTATGCATCCATGAATTGGTATTGTTATAGGATGCAGGCACACCAAAAAATTATGCATGAATCCCAAAACAATACCAAGCTGGACATATCAGCACCACAAAATGACTACAATGAGGCCAAATTCCTATATGGGCTTCCATCTAGAACAGTAATTTGGCAAGACAGGCTGATCTGCCACTTTGATAAAGATAGCAATTCGTTTTGTAGTTACCTGCCTGCTTAACTCCCCATGTACAATGCAGATGTAGACACCTGTTGAGCAAAATACAGGCATTTGACTGCTCTAGGAGAGCTCATGTAAGTGTCTCATGCTTAGATGTCTGCTCTTACAGCATGTATTTAATCTGAAAAGGAGATGAGAAAATTAGCCTTAGAACAGTTTATTGCCATCACTATCTTGTATGAGTGAGTTAGCACTTTTACTACTAGAGAAAAAGAAGATGAAAAGAGATTTGAAAACAGATCTGGATTTGAAAGATATTAAAATTAATTGTTGTCTGTTCTCAAAAATTGAAAGACACAATGCAAGTTTTGTTGTAACCACTTCAGATCACATGTGCTGCACTAGTCACCTACCTGGGTCCAGCAGCAAACGGAATGAAAGCGTATGAGGATCGACCAGCACTGTTCTCTGGAGTGAAGCGATATGGATTATACACCTAGCAGAAAAAAAGAAACATTTTTTGCTTAAATAGAAAACCAGTGAAACTATATTTTACTGCTTGTTAAACAAAAAGAATAACAAGTCATACAATGTCATTAATATCAGTTGTCATTCTTCTTTTTCAGAGCTGCTAGGATGTGTTCGTTCTCAGGTACCTTTTGCTTGCAGTGTACCTAATAACCAGGTACGCTGTACATTTGCCAATCAGAAGACAATTGTCAGTTACAGATTGGATGTGAGAGCAGTTGCTGCTTTTTTAGAGCAGTTGCTGCTTTTTCAGATGCACAAAGTGGCATATTTTTTTAAGGAAACATGAAATTAAGCTAAACAAAACATACCCCAGCCAGTGCAAAGGGTTAGACTTCACTTTAATTCTACCGTAAAAGCTCACTCTTGTACAATTTCAGTTCTTTATGTTGTTTTGTATCATGTTAAGGTGTCTGAGATACAATATAATTATTTTATGTATCTGCTAAAGGAAACATAGGACAACTGTCCAAATAATGACTGTCCTTATTAAAGAGGAACAGGTCATAGTAGCCTGATTTATGAAGTTGGTTGATATTGTAGCTTATTAAACAAATGCATTCGTTTGAACTTCTTTGTGTAACTAACTATATCCTACAATTAAAGGTGGCTGTTTACTTTTATTGGGTGGATTTCTTTCTTTCTTTATTTATCTATTGATTATGTCATTTAACTTGGAATGAGGGGCAGACAACAGTCTGAGGAACTTCTCAGGGGCACCAGATGACCTAGTGTAGTTCTGGAAAAAACACTCAGTAAAGTATCATGTTCAGCAGAAGGGCCTTAACAGGAACAATGCATCTCAACCCCATCATTATCATTATGATTAGTTAAAGTTTTCTGTTGCACACTAATACCTTAATTCAAAAGCCATTGTTAATGAATATGCATCAGTAGAATTAATGTTTAGTTAATTACAAAATAATACAGATTTTTGTATCATGTAGTCTGCTGGTCACTGTATTTTTATATTAGTGTGAATACAAAAGTTTTATGCCTTATATATTGTTTACTTTTGGCTACATCTCTTCCTTACTGACTCCTGTGAAATTAACTTAAAACTAAATGCCCCCTCTGACTACAACATCCATAAATGATTTTTATACCAATGTCAACATAACATTGTCAATACATTTAATGGATACTATACAGTCATCATTATGAAAAAAGTATATAATTCTGTCAAAAGTGATTACATTTAAGAAAAATGTAGCTTTCAAGGAAATTATAACTAAACTGCTTATACATAAAGACTGATGGATAAAAAAATCTCAGTCATAGTTGAGTCACAAATAAACCTGAAGCACTCGAATTTGTGCTGATGGTGTCACAGGTAATGAAAGTACCCCAGATATCTACAGGACAATGGTTACAGTTCCCAAATCTCCTGTTATACCTGAAATCATACTTCAAATTACATCGCGCACAAAGGACAAGTATATTTTGCAGTTTTTCCAGTCAATAAATTGCAGAGCTCTTTAAACTCTGTGATAAATGAGTACTTAATATTAACTCTAAAAAAAGCAATCCACCTATTTTAAGATTTGCAAAAATGTATGTTGGAATACAGCTTATAAATAATTTGTGCGCGATCTGTACATATTTTTGTAGAAAACCAGTCAAGCAGGTTGTTAATTTAAGGTTTCAAGTGAAAAATGTGTTTGAGGAAGCAAAAGGCAATAATGAAAGCTATAACATCTATAAATATAATAACTGCAGAAAACATCTCGAGACATGCCAAGAAGTCGGAGAGAGAATGAAGGCCATGTATAATAACTGCAGGAAACATCTCGAGACATGCCAGGAAGTCATAGAGAGAGAATGAAGGCAATGCATAATAACTGCAGAAAACATCTCGAGACATGCCAGGAAGTCATAGAGAGAATGAAGGCAATGTATAATAACTGCAGAAAACATCTCGAGACATGCCAGGAAGTCATAGAGAGAATGAAGGCAATGTATAATAACTGCAGAAAACATCTCGAGACATGCCAGGAAGTCATAGAGAGAATGAAGGCAATGTATAATAACTGCAGAAAACATCTCGAGACATGCCAGGAAGTCATAGAGAGAATGAAGGCAATGTATAATAACTGCAGAAAACATCTCGAGACATGCCAGGAAGTCATAGAGAGAATGAAGGCAATGTATAATAACTGCAGAAAACATCTCGAGACATGCCAGGAAGTCATAGAGAGAATGAAGGCCATGTATAATAACTGCAGAAAACATCTCGAGACATGCCAGGAAGTCATAGAGAGAATGAAGGCAATGTATAATAACTGCAGAAAACATCTCAAGACATGCCAGGAAGTCATAGAGAGAGAATGAAGGCAATGTATAATAACTGCAGAAAACATCTCGAGACATGCCAGGAAGTCATAGAGAGAATGAAGGCAATGTATAATAACTGCAGAAAACATCTCGAGACATGCCAGGAAGTCATAGAGAGAATGAAGGCAATGTATAATAACTGCAGAAAACATCTTGAGACATGCCAGAAAGTCATAGAGAGAATGAAGGCAATGTTTAACAACTGCAGAAAACATCTCGAGACATGCCAGGAAGTCATAGAGAGAATGAAGGCAATGTATAATAACTGCAGAAAACATCTGGAGACATGCCAGGAAGTCAGAGAGAGAATGAAGGCAATGTATAATAACTGCAGAAAACATCTCGAGACATGCCAGGAAGTCATAGAGAGAATGAAGGCAATGTATAATAACTGCAGAAAACATCTCGAGACATGCCAGGAAGTCATAGAGAGAATGAAGGCCATGTATAATAACTGCAGAAAACATCTCAAGACATGCCAGGAAGTCATAGAGAGAATGAAGGCAATGTATAATAACTGCAGAAAACATCTCGAGACATGCCAGGAAGTCATAGAGAGAATGAAGGCAATGTATAATAACTGCAGAAAACATCTCGAGACATGCCAGGAAGTCATAGAGAGAATGAAGGCAATGTATAATAACTGCAGAAAACATCTCGAGACATGCCAGGAAGTCATAGAGAGAATGAAGGCAATGTATAATAACTGCAGAAAACATCTGGAGACATGCCAGGAAGTCAGAGAGAGAATAAAGGCAATGTATAATAACTGCAGAAAACATCTCGAGACATGCCAGGAAGTCAGAGAGAGAATGAAGGCCATGTATAATAACTGCAGAAAACATCTCGAGACATGCCAGGAAGTCAGAGAGAGAATGAAGGCAATGTATAATAACTGCAGAAAACATCTCGAGACATGCCAGGAAGTCATAGAGAGAATGAAGGCAATGTATAATAACTGCAGAAAACATCTCGAGACATGCCAGGAAGTCATAGAGAGAATGAAGGCAATGTATAATAACTGCAGAAAACATCTCGAGACATGCTAAGAAGTCATAGAGAGAATGAAGGCCATGTATAATAACTGCAGAAAACATCTCAAGACATGTCAGGAAGTCATAGAGAGAATGAAGGCCATGAGCTGCTTCATATCGTATAGCCCTCCCCATCTGCCAACTATCATATTCTCAAAATGTGACTTAACTAGCTAGTGCCCAGGAGTGATTGTGAAATTGGACTAGGGTCATCAGTGGTCTCCTGGACCCCATGCCTTGTAACTTCAAACAAAAGTAAGATTGTTTTGGAGAAAATACTGTAGAAACGTTCCAAGGATCCTGAAGTTATAGACTCGACATCTACAGAGTCTCAAAATCTAATAATAGAGACAGTAACCAAAATAGTGAGAGAACTATTTCAGAGTCAGACAACGTCGTACAATAAAGGAAATGTGAAGGCTCCTTTAAATTTAAGAGAGGAAGTAGCCTCGCGTCAAGGAATAGACGTAACAACTAGTGTGGAAAGTCAGAACCGTAATGGTGGACAAGTACAAGAGCAGTTACCTTCCGAGGGTAACATTTGGATGTATGTGAATAAAGACAATGGCAATCCATTCGCGGACATCGGAGAAGTGACTACAGGAGTAACAGTAAGTCTAAGTAATGACGATACTGTAACTTGTAAGAAAGGCATTTTGAACTAGAAAAATGTATTTACAAACACGTAACACTCACCTTAGAGGTACAATATCTAAAAGAATGTGTTAATAGAAAGATAGTGCCAAAAGGTTTGAGAACGGCGAAGTTTCCGAATTGCGTGTCACCTGGAGACACGCTAACAACAGAACTGATAAAACTGTATAATGAAACAGGCATTAGAATGATGAACTTGCTTATAGAACACTATAATAGCGAATTAACAGCTTTAAATGATACTATAAAAATTCTGGATGAGAGGTTACACAAATATAACAGTTTTGTGAGTCTCTTAGACCTGTACAACACTATCGAGAAAAAAGCGGAAAGACAGAGGGCTACTATAATTGCAAGGAAGCAATCCAAATTAAGAAGAGACGTGATTTCTTACAAAAACAACGAGGCTTACATTATTCAAGCAGACTTCTCAGTAGCAGTGCAGGGAGCTACTGTCGGGAATGGTGGAGAAATCGAAGAAAGGTTAATAAATGAAAATAAAGACAGAGTGGAGCCCAAGGGTGGGTTTAATACAAGTGAGATACCACACGAAGATTTTCCGGCTCTGCCCACTAACAGTAGAACAGTGCCAAATAAGAACATCACTGACATCAGTTATGCAGACAAGGTGGTCAGTCTTTCTGAAAATAATATTCCTTTTCAGAAGGTCCAGGAACACAACAAAAGAACTACGAGATGGCACAATACCACCCAATTTCAGGGGAGGGGCAGAGGAAGGAACAGAAGGAGATGGTGAAGGCCACCTCTGAAACTAATAGTGACTTATACGAAGTAGTAATAACAAATTTGTCTGATCTTACTATTAGTCCTGCAGCAGAAAGTGTTTTGAAAAAGGGATTTAATTTCATTCCCACTAACAATATGAAGTTATGGAAACTACTAATAGATTTTAGACTTTTCCTGAGAAAGTTAAATTTAAAATACATTATGGAAGATCTTAATATTCAGAAGCAGCAAGATAGAAGTAACATCATCACTAACCCTAGTACCTATAATCCTCCTTTAACAAACAGTTTATTAGTATTTCAAAAGTTATGTGAACAGGATTTTAGAAATATTAACACTAGTTATGATAAGAACAATTTAACAGAAGAAGAATTATTAGCCTTAGATACACTGATTAAAAACAACAATATCAGAATAATGAAGGCAGACAAAGGTGGAAAAATAGTGATAATGAACAACAGGGATTATACAGCATATATAGAAGATCTTTTGCAAGATAAAAAAACTTACAGTAGAGTCAACTATGATTTAGTGACTAAAAAATTTAGGACTATAGACACTATTTTGTTTGACATGTGCTGTCAAGGTGAATTAAATGGATTAGATTATGATTTTCTACACAAAGAACATCCCAAGTTGGGAGTATTTTTTGGGATTCCCAAAATACAAAACAATGAAACAAAGCCACCATTTAGACCTATCATTTCAGCCAAACAATCTAAAACAGAAAACATTTCTATTTGGCTAGATAACATACTAAATCCTATAGTTCAGAGGTCAGAATTTTTCATTAAAGATTCATGGAATCTTTTAGAACTAATAAGGAATGTTAATGTAGGAAACGAAGACCTGTATTTTGGAAGTTTAGACGTAAAAAATCTTTACACAAGTATAGACCAAGAGACAGGTATTGAATTCATGAGAGAATATCTGAACACACACACAGATTTTTCAGGGACAAAAGTTAATTCACTTTGTACCCTAATGGAGCTAGTTTTGGAGAATAATTTCTTCAAATTTAACAACATTTATCAACAAGAATGTGGAGAAGCCATGGGGTCTAGGGTAGCCCCTTCTTTTGCCAACATTGTAATGGCAAGTTGGGAGACAAGATTTTTGAAAACCCACACACTGTCTATGTACCGGAGATACATTGATGATTTAATATTTTTGTGGAAAGGAGAAAAACAAGAATTCATGGAACTGGTAAAAGATTTGAATCAGACAACTAATTTTTTGTCTTTTAAAATAAGTGACTTTGGTAAAAGTATTACCTTTCTAGATCTGACTCTCAGTATAAACAATGATATAAACACTAACACAAATACTTTCAGTAGTAAGATCTATAGGAAACCATACTTTGCTAATAGTTATTTACACAAAGACAGTTTACATCCGACACATATGAAAAGGGGAGTAATAAAAGGGAAAATTATCAGATTAAGCAGGTTAACATCTGAAGAAGACACTTTTTTGAAAGAATTGGCCCTTTTGAGAAGTTTATTCATAAGAAGAGGGTATGAAAAGAAGTTTTTGGAGAAAATAGAAAGAGAGGTCATACCACTGAGAAAAGGAGTAGCAAAACCTATTTTACACTCAGAGGATACACTAGTAGAAGCATCAGTGATTTGTAACAAGAACAACATTATTGACAAAGAAGTCAATGAATTTTCCATAGCATTTCCATTACCCATAGTTAATGAAATGTGTGACATCAAATCAGTTATAGAAAGTAACTGGAAAGTAATAATGGGCAACAGGGAGTTAGTTTCAGCTATTGGAAATAAACCAAAATTCACTTATAAAAAAACTACACATTTAAAACAGTTGTTAGAATCAAGCAAGAATGAAGGTAAAAATATGGAAAGGACTTGTACAAATAAGAAAGGAACGTACAGTTGTACTAATTGTAAACAATGTAGATACATGAGTAACACTTCGTTTACAACAGTAGAACATTTAAATTACACTTTCTGGGCCAAGGAATATTACAACTGTAACAGTGAATTAGTAGTGTACCTGGCAACGTGTGTGTCATGTAGGAACTACTACATTGGCAAAACAAAGAGAGTTTTCAAGAGAAGAGTGTATGAGCATGTTTTGGCAATAAAAAAGAAAGATAAAAATAACGCATTGGCCAGGCATGCAGATACATGCAAAGATTTCAAG
>NC_056743.1:1615089211-1615126711 GCF_019279795.1 Protopterus annectens | reverse complement strand
TATCTGTTCAGTACCTCAAATACATCTCACTACACCAATCCATCTGTCAAAAACAGTATCCAGGAATGCTCTGAATCCACATCCTGCAAAGTAATTCCATGGCCACTCAACATCACCACATTGTATTTGTTAATTTCCTTTGTTAATTAAGGAGGTGGGCTAATGTGGAAGACTTTGAGCAGTCATGAACTGAGGATATGTGTAGTAACCTCACAACAATAAATGTAGAATGTAGGGCGATAAATGTACAGTACAATTGTAACATTCATTCCTTCATGTTCTGATTGCCTTCTTGTTACAAGGCAGGGTCAGAGGTATGACACAATGTGTCATGGCACTGAGAAGATGCAAGGCATAAAAGCTAATTTTGAATAGTGCACCAACGCATCACAGGCCAAGGGCACCTTTTACAAAGATACAGACTACAGACCCTAGGGAAAAAACATAAACATGCAATGAAGGGTGTGCAGACTCCACAGAGAGGACATCCTGGCCAAGAACTGAATTGGGAGAACAAGCATTGTAAGACTGCAATGCTAATCACTGTGCTGCCTGATATAAATACACTTGTGACAATATAAATTGAAGAATTTCAGTATTTATGTTTAGCAAGCCACGTAATCTATAAAGATGTTTATACTTCAGCTGTGGATCACAGCAGTCATGAAGCACAGCATGAAAATCATTCTTGGTGTAAGAACAGTCCGGGTTGCAAACTTTTCAGATTCGAAAAGGAAGACATTTTTATGGGAACAAAATTTTTTATAGGTTCATAGGTTTCTACTTGGCTAATGGCCCTGCAGCCTTTACAAACCTAGCTCATAGGATTACCCTGGCATAATGCCATCCGACCTTAGTTCCCAGTGCCTGTGTCAAGTAGAGCCACTGGAGTGATCCCCGGGGTGAATTTTCTGTTTCCCATCCAATCATCAAGATTTCTTTTCTCTTGAAGAGGGCCAGTGAGGTGCTCTATTTGACATGTATGGGAAGTCTATTCCATAGAATGGGCAGTCTCTGGGTTATGAACCTGTCCCTCCAGCTTGTTCTGTTGATTGTGGTAATGAGGTTGAGGTCTCTGGAGCGTGTGGCGCAGAGGGATTGGGATTTCTTTAGATGTAGCAGAGCTGGGTCAGAGACATGGCTTTGTAAGTCAAGCAGATATTGCCTCTAAGTAGGCGATATGAGACAGAAAACAGTTGGAGTTTTTTGAGTCTGTCCATGTAGGACAAGTGTTTAAGGCCTAGGAGCCTCTTTGTGAGGTACTTTTGCAGCCTCTCCAGTTGTTGCAGGTTTCTAGTGAGGTACGTGCCAAATATGGCATTGTACTCGATTATTGGCCCAATGAGGGAAGAGTACAGGATGACAATGACCTCTTTCTTCCTGGATGCAAAACCCTTAGTAATGAGATGTGCCACATAGAAGGACTTTCTGACCACAGTGGCAATGTGGTGTTCAAAAGAGAGGTTGCTGTCAACCTGTGTTCCCAGATCTCTTATAACACCTTCTGTGTTTAGTGGACTACCATCGATGTGGTAATTCATGGGAACCAGGTTTTTCCCAAAGGGGATGATGACACATTTTTTGGTAATGAGCTTAAGGCCATAGTTCTGACACCAGTTGTTGGACTCAGTGAGGCCTTTCTGTAGGATGTCAACATCACTTGGGGAGTTAATAATAGCTCCCAACTTGCAATCATCTGCAAACGTTGTCAGCCAGAGTCCCTTTGTGTTGGCCTGGACCTCAGAGACGTAGATACAAAACAGGCGAGGACCCAGGAACAAACCCTGTGGGACTCCACTTGTGACTGGTTGGTAGTCTGACTTGGAGTCAGCTACTTTCACACCGTGGGTTGTATCTGTAAGCCAGTTTGCAACCTACCTAGTAATATAGGGGTTGATGTCTAGCTTAGTGAGGTTTTCTATGATTCCTGAGTGGGGAAAGGTATCAAAGCCTTTGGCCAGATCAAGGTAGGCTGTATGAACTGGGTTGCCTTCATCCACAGCTCTGGTGACTCACTCAAAGAAGTCGACCAGGTTGAGCAGGCATGATCTACAAAACCAAACTGTGTGGGATCCATTGTTTGGAGATTCCCTATATCCTTGTTTATTAGGTCCATGACAATGCGCTCCATAGCTCTGCATATCTGATAACCCCCACAGCTTTGCATTTTGCAGGACAAACCATGCCCACAACCAGTAGAAAGGACTGGAATTCACTTTTTTATTAAAATAAAAGCTCACTGTTGTACTATTTGAGTTGTTCATGCTGATTTATATAAAATGTGTTTCAGATACAAAAATAATTTTATTCAACTATTTTTTACCTAAAATCTCAGGACATTTGCTATTTGTAATGTTTTTTTTTTTCATGGCAAAGCTGCCCAATAGGCTCTGTCCTGCACCAAGAGGAACTGGTAGTGACCCTAAGAGTAACTGAGAAGGGAAGTACTAAGGAAAACAACAAATATACTGAACAGTGCTCATTCATTATGAAATCTGATTTGAGAATATCACTGCTTATCTCCAAGCCAGGTGAGATATAACTGCACAATACAAATGACAAAAAAGGGTACATAGCCAAAAAGCTACAAATGTAAGCAGGTTGTTTTGACTGCATGACAGTAAAATTTACCAGTCAAAATACCATAGCTTACTACAGTAGCATTCTCAACTGTAGGGCCATTAATGTGCCTAACAACATCCAGTAATGATTCTCCAATTCAAGTAATATCACAAAAGTACTAACTAAATAAAACAAGTATCACAACATTCTTAAAAATATGTCAATAAAGTCATTACTAGCTTGCACTAGGAAATAAATAAGCCAGTAAGCATAGCTGGAGTTTGTGCTGCCCAGGGCTATCTTTTAGTTTGCCTCCCCTACCCCCTCACAAAATTATGGTCAAATGGGGCCCCCCATACACAGTCCTCCCCCACTACAGTCATTCCAGTGTCCCATTACCTGGCTATTTCTCTCCATTTACCATAAACACTGTAATGTGCATACCATTTTCTGCTTTACTTCTACAATGATTATTTGGATTTAAATTTAAAACTTTTATTTTAAATTTTATAGCACAGACACAGATAGACATTTGCTAAACAAAGTAATACAGTTTCACAATGAAAACCGACTTAGCATTAAAATGTCTCTGCCCTTGAAACTCCCATTTATTGAAACAGCATTGAAACCCACATTCAAATAAAATGCATCTGGCCAGTGGCAGATCAAGTTTACCTTTAGGCTGTTTTCAAATAATAGGCCCCTCACACGCATATTTAAGACCATACAAACATACATGTGTTCTTTGATTCACTTTCCTGACTGTATTAAATTATATTCCTTGTATAATACAGCACACTTGTTAGTGTGCATTTTAAATTTATTGCTGTGAAAATTTTTCCAGTAAGCAGTGAAAGAAAATGTATGTACCAATAATGACAAAACTGCCCAATTCAGAATATTTCCATTACACAAGTCTTCTCAGACATCTGTCATTACAATCCACCAATATCATAAATATGTACAATCTCTGCAAAAGTAAAAATCATTAAATAATTCCACATTAAGGAGATCTGTAACTAATGAAGTGGTTCCTGCTAGCAAACAACTTTATATTTCATTGTTTCATCTACAAATAAAGTGCCTGTTGCCCTTGAATTGCCTGTGTTACATTAAAAAGGAATGATGAGCTAGTAATATTACAATAGAAAATGGATGACAAACTGACAACAGGTGCATAGTTTCTAGGTATCTCATCCAAATGAGGATTTACTCAGGACTGCAGCACCCCACCTCCCTTTAAAGTACAACTGATTACATGTGTTACAGATAAGGCATGTCTGCAAAACAACTTGACTAAATTCACAATTTAAGTACAGGAGAATAATATGCTGATAAATACATCAAAAACTAAGCATGTAAGATTTAGGAGGCATAAAATGAAAGGCGAATATTTAATACAGCACACAGTGATTGAAACTGTAGACTCATTTTAGGAGCTGCGTATATGGGTAGATTCAGCTATACGTTTTTCTAACCAATTGGTTAATGATAATTATAGAACTATAAGTTGTATAAAAAGATTTATAAAGTCTAGGAAATCAAAAATGATGAAGTCATTGTTTGTTAGTTATGTTAGACCCAAACTTAAGTATGGAATAACAATATGAAAACCCCACAAGAAAACAAGCATGAGTAAACTGTAAAGAGTAAAGCTGAAATATACCAAGGGCATCCATGGATGTGAAAATTTAAGTTATTATGAAAGACTAAAATATCTGAACTTGTACAGTGTCTCTCTAAAATATCTAAGAGGAGATCTTATTCAGGTATATAGGGCATTTAGTGACAGCTACCTCTGGGAATGTTTGTGGTTAACAAAAAGCAGTAGAGAATCATCAGACAACCTATGTAGGCGATTCTATAGCAATAAGTGTACTAATTGATTCTCTGACAGAGTAGCTGATGCATGGAACAGACTACCAAATTTCATTAAAGCAAGTACTAGTTTAGATATTTTAAGAACAGTCTGGACACATATTATGGGAACAAGCGTTTTGGTACATTAGCAAGCTAGAAGGGCATTAATGCCCATGCGTGAAATATTTCTATGTATGTATTTATGTAACACAGTATTAAGTCTCTCAGTATGTAAGAGAACATTGTCATTAGATGCTGACCATTTCCTTACTTCAAAATTTATTCTCTGGTTTATAGACTAGTGCTAGGCTAACTGTCGTTGTGGGCCATTTTAAGCCTAGTAACTTACCCATGCGAGAATCAAACCCTGCACCTTGTGTCTGTAAAGTAAACATCTTAACCATTATACCAACCTTACACATTTAAATGCTCATCTTTCTCAAGAGACTTTCCTGTCAGGAGGGTTTTACAGATGCTGAACTGTACATGGTACTAGCAAGGACACATCTAGGGTACTGTGTAAAGTTCTGGGGTACACAGTATAATGGATGGATCTCACAGATGCTGTGGTTTTCCCTTCAATGTATGCAGCACTGGAAAGGACAGATGACTACTGTGGGTATAAAACACGAGGACTCGATCCCAGAGAAGCTGACTAAATCTTTCCTTTGTATTAGTAAAGATGTACCCAGGGTACTGTGTACAGTTCTTAGGATACACTGGGATAAATGACATGAAAGGTTGATCCCAGAAAAGCTGAGACCATTCTTCCTTTGCACAGGGTATAGATAAGGCTGTATATGATAAAACACGAGGACTCGATCCCAGAGAAGCTGACTAAATTTTTCCTTTGTATTAGTAAAGATGTACCCAAGGTTCTGTGTACAGTTCTTAGGTTACACTGGGATAAATTACATGAAAGGTTGATCCCAGAAAAGCTGAGACCATTCTTCCTTTGCACAGGATATAGATAAGGCTGTATATGATAAAACACGATCCCAGAGAAGCTGACTATTTTTAGATGTACCCAGGGTTCTGTGTACAATTCTTAGGTTACACTGGGATAAATTACATGAAAGGTTGATCCCAGAAAAGCTGAGACCATTCTTCCTTTGCACAGGATATAGATAAGGCTGCATATGAGGTATCATGTGCAGTTTTAGGGACACATACCACAAGGAATGAATACTGGAAATACTAAGCTTATCCATTCAGGGCACTGGAAAGCGAATCCATTCATCTGTTTGCATACCACAGTACTTGGAACAGCATAACATTAAACAGTCAGAAATATTCCTATTAACTTGACCCAGCATTTCAAATGAATTCCTATCAACTTTCACATTTATTAAAAACATCCATAAATTAAATGTTATATGCCCAAGAAACGTTCTACTAAACCACACCATTATCTACAATCTTCTCCCATACTTTTCTTGTTATCTTAGTACTATCCACAATGTCCATTTGCACATGACTGCAAGGCTCCATAGTTTCTATCCCAAAACCCAAAATCAGCCAACAGGAAACTATGCCCACTTACATGTTCTAAGGCAACGTACTGTTGAAAACTCCATCTAGTCACCCCACATCAGTCTTTTCTTTTTCTATATCTCCTACATCTGCCTACATATCCTCTTTATCCCATACTTAACCAGTGTCCAGATCCCATCCATTTTCCAATATCGACTTTTCTACTTAAAAATCTAAGAAAATATTTTCTCGGCTAATTAGTCCTGGTAGTAACATCCTTGGTAATATATGGCATGCAATTCATAAATTTCATAAGGGTTTACATACTCATATTTCAATTTATCCTACCACACACTACCACACACTACCATTGCCTTTACTTCAACCAAGGCACCATGTCATCCATCCATCAGACTAATCAAGGGGGCCTGTTATAGTTTATTTTATCAGAAATATTTCTTGAACATTTCCACTATGGCCACCCCCATCCAATTAAATAAAGCATAGTTAACATGACTGTTATAAGCCCTGTAAGTCTCACATTTTTACATTCTTCTTAAAATCATAACATACGTATCAGGAACAAGCAAACTCCGCCTGTTAGGGTAACAAAACATTTGTTTAAATGTATACATTACTGGACAAATCCTTACATTTTTAACACCAACTAATCTTTCTTCCACTACCTCCTGCTATACAAATCAATATCCAGCTTTCAATAAGCATCAGATCGAGACATACATGAGAAAATTCATTACAGATTATCACTTAGAAATGCAAAATATTTTGTCTGATTTGACCTATACTTAAAACTAGCACAAATGCATTAATGCTAAGTAATCACTTCACTGCATACAATCACAAACAGCAAGTTTGCTATATTTTTACTTTATATCTAAACTCAGTTTCATTTAACTGATCTTAATCACCTTTATATCAAGTTATACCATATGCCACTTCACCACAATAAGTACATAAACATATTAGTCCTTGACTGCTTTCTTTCTGATTGTCTACCTATAAATAGACACAATAACAGATCAATACATAATACTTTAACAGATTCCCGTTTAGTTTTCCTGTTTTTTCTACAGAAAAATCCCTTCAAATAGGATATCTACAATATGCACCACAAATCTGATATTGATCTAGCTTACAAATTATTGATCATCACTTTCTAAATTTCCTCTTTAGTTCCTTCCAAAGGTCCATCTACAATATAATACTCTTTATGAAAAGACATTGTATCATCAATACAAATCTATTTAAATTCAAACTTACAAAGTCAGTATAAATGAGGGTTCCTCTCTAGCTCCTGTTTTAAGATTAAAGCATTATGAATTGTGAGTTCATAGTTTCCTTATGATAATTTGGTTAATTAAAAGCATGTGAGTAAAGGGGTGGGATGAATGGTATATATGTAGTTTTGAACTGATTGTTATTCAGTTCTGAAAAACTTCTTGGCATAGAATGGAAGTGCTTAAATGAATTTTTTTGTGTTTTTATTATTTCAATAAACAGGTGAAGAATGAAGTATTTACATGGTGGCTTTGTTGTTCCGGTTCGATTTGTGTGGATAGTTGGAGTTTGTGGATATTTAATGGTTATTTGTTATAAAGATAGTAACACATGCTTAGTACAAAACCATGTTTTGTATTTCCTAAAGAAACTAAATGAGTATCAATCCTAAAGTCTGATACAGATAAATGTTAAGTCAACTTATAGAAAAAAAAGAAAAGGATACAAAAGTTTACACGTTCCTTTAGACATAGAAAATGATAATGATTTACTCAGTTGAAAGAACTGCTTGATCACTTGGTTAGTACTTCCGCATATTCCAATTCAAACCTGGTTTTAGAAGCTTCATAGCATCATTACTGTAGCAAAATCTATGATATTTAAACAGTCTCAATTAATATCATCTCACCAAGTATTTAATATAAGCATCTTCTCTAAAGTCCACAAAATAACACCCATTAAGGCTGTTGCGGATTAAACTGTAGAAAAAAGGAATGATATGTTTCCAACTATATTGTCTGCTGGCATGTCTGATCAGAACAGGGGTGCTAGTTCCACTGTTTATAATAATAAGACAGATAAAGGCTACACTAATAGTTTCTGTCTATGCTTGACTGTGGATGTTTCAAGTATTAGATCTATTCTTATTTAGAAATGGACCATTTTAAGGCTTATTGGAACATTACTAAAATAGTAGGTAATGTACCTAGGTTTGTAGTTAAGAAGGCTATGTTTCTAAAACAGCTTACTATTAAAATCTTGAAGACTGAAAAATATGCTGTTCAGAACATCAAACAGTAAGGTCAAATCCCTGCATATTAATTAGGTGAAAATGTTGAATCTGATGAACGAATTCAGCAGATTCAACATTTCCACAGAATATCAAACTTCATGTCCATACAGCAGCTCAGGTAAGTGTCACTTCTACACCTCACGTCATGTTTTTGTAGGGGCAAGCCCCCTGTGCCCCCACAACTCCTGCTAACTATTCCAACTCTAAGATCGCAGTACAGTGAGGAAAGGGATGGATGTCCCATTCCCGCATTGTACCACAGTCTCTATGCTTTACATCAAGCTCATATCAGTGAATGCACAGTGGCATTCGCTGATATGAACTTTCGATCATTTAACGTTCAGCAACACAGGAACTGGCCATTTGCAGTATGACATTCTCATGTTTGCAGAACCTATGTTCAACATTTCTGACTGTAAACTCTCTAAAACAATCTTTAGAAAGTGACAATATTATAGCCAAGACTGCTAAGACAAACAAAAATCATGGCATGTATAAATGTGTTTTTTGTAATATGTGCTGTTTTATCTTGCAAGGATTTCAGTATTTATGTCTCAGAGAGATAAGCACATTATAAGTAACAGTTATTTTAATTGCGATTCCTCTGGTAAATTATTTATATTGCAATCTGCTCTAGCTGTTAGTCTTTATATAGGCATGTCTACAAGAAAATTAAAAGTGAGAATAAGGGAACATCTGTATAGTATTAAACACTGTGAAATTAACAATGCTCTTTATAAAACATTCCACTGTATGTGCAGATTTCAAACATTTTTTTTTTGTGATAGAGTCAGTCCCTAGGGTTATAAGAGGTGATGATTATAAAAATTGCTTTTCAGGAAAGAAAAATTTTGGCAGCTTAATTTACAAGCAGATAAGCATCCTAGAATCAATGACAGAATTTGTATTAAGTGCTTTTTATAAGTACGTGTCATACTGTACAATGCTGCTTTTAAAGTTGCTTTGCTGAAGTTTTTCGATTTTAATTGCATTGTACTCTTTAATTAATTGTTTAATTCAGTATGTAGAACAGTATATAAGCTTGGCTGCTATTTTGTAATTTTTATTCTGAAGAAATCTTTGGACAAAAGTGCTAAAAAAGAAGCTATGTCTTACCATAACATTCCGTCTGTGTTGTTGATCTTCATTCATTCATTACATGTGGGTTCAGAACTGATCCTTGGTTCTGACTCGGTCATTTACCAAGCCCGCGCCAGCCAGAAAACTCTCGAGCTAAGCTTTACCCATAGTGCCCTTCTCCATATTAACTCAGATCGAGTTTGCCCAGAAGACAGGACAGTCTATATAAAGGAAAGCTGAGGCTTTCTCTGAGCAAGTACCTTACCAGGAGTGGAAGGACCATAACCAAACCTCCAAGAACCCTTGAAGGGGGAAGGAGGGTGGGTTTGTAATAAAATGAATGAAGATCAACAACACTGATGGAAAGTTATGGTAAGACATAACTTTTTTATCTGATGTTGTTAATGTTCATTCATTCCTTACATGTGGGACAGAGTCCCTAGCTACCTGTTTCCTGGGAGGCCATAAGGAAGAATATTCCTGATTACCACTGAGCCAAAGGAAGTTCTTCCCCTAGAAATCATATCCAATTTATAATGCATAATAAATGTATGAGGAGAGACCCATGTTGCTGCTGCGCAAATGTCATCCATGGAAGTACTGGAATGGAAGGCTACAGAAGTTGAAACTGACCTTGTTGAGTGTGCTTTAATTCTTGCAGGAATAGCCATCTTATTTTCATGGTATATGTAGGTAATGCAATCTCTAAGCCATTTGGATAGGGTCATTTTAGTTACTGCTTTCCCCATTTTAGGAACCAGAATAGGCAATAAATAATTGGTCAGATTTTATAAAAGACTTTGTCTTGTCAAGAAAAAAACTTAGTTGTCTATGAACATCAAGCAAATGCAAAGTATACTCCCATTTATTTGAGAATTTTGGGAAGAATACAGGCAGGTCTATAGTTTGGTTAATAGCTAGATCAGAACTCACTTTCGGGAGAAATGAAGGGTTTGTTCGTATGGATACCCTATCCTTGTGAAAAAATCAAATATGGATGCTTCATACTCAAAGCTTGTAATTCCGATATATATCTAGCAGACCTAATAGGACCATGAACAAGGTTTTCCAGGATAAGAATTTCAGATCACATGTGGCTGCAGGTTCAAAGGGGGAACTAGTTAAACATTGGTAAGACCATTGCCAAGTCATTGGTTGAATTGGTTGTTTTAAAGGGGGTTGATATGTACAACTCCGTTTAGGAAGGTTTTACACAGTCTGTGAGAAATTAATAAATTATGAAGAAAGCCATTATGGTAGTTGAATATTGCAGACAGATGGACTCGATTAGAAGAAGCTGCAGCTCCAGACTCAAGTTGAGTAGCTAAATAGTCTAGAATAACAGGTACTTGTGCCGAGAAAGGGTCAATATCTCTATCCTTGCACCAGAGAGAAAAATGCTTCCATTTACTAAGGTAAAGCCTTCTGGTGGATGGTTTATGTGAAGCCAAAAGAATATGACAAACTGGAAAGGATACGTCACTTTGCTTGGTAATCAGCGGAAGTGGAGAAACCAAGCTGTCAGCTTGAGACCGAATACATTTGGGTAAATCAAGTCCTGTGGATGCGACACCAAGTGTGGGATTGGGTCTAGAACCCAGGGTTGACAAATTAGATGAGACCACAGAAACAGGAACCACATTTGATGAGGCCAGAAAGGACACTGAGGATCACTTTGCTTCTCAATCAAAGAGCCTTCTTCATGAATTGTGGTATCAAGGGTAGAGGAGGGTAAGCATAGCGAAGACCCATGGGACAATCATGTAGGAGAGCGTCCCTCAGTGACTCCCCTGCAGGGGGATTAGAGCAAAATAGCTGTTGCATTTGTGATTGGTGGGGGTGGCAAAATGATCGCAGCAAGGCCGACCCCAGTGACTGAAAATCTTTGTCACCATTTTCAGATTGAGGGACCACTCATGAGGCAGGAGAATGCATCTGCTCAACTTGTCTGCAATCACATTGGAATCCCAAAGAATGTGCATTGCTACAAGAAAGCGATTGGAAGCTATCGCCCAATGCTAGATTCTCGTGGCTTCCTGACATAAAGGGTAAGAGCTGATTACCCCTGTTAATTTAGGTACCAGACTACTGACATGTTGTCTGACTGAATGGCAATTATTCCAGAAGGGACAACAGAATGAAATGCTTGCAATGCAAGAAGCACTCCCCTCAGTTCCAGAACACTGATATGCAAATTGGCCTCCAGTGGCGACCAAGTGCCTTGGACTGCATGTCCCTGATAATGGCCCCCCCACCCGATCAGGGAATCGTCCGTAGTCACTATGGCTAAGGATAGAGTGGGGGAGAAAGGGCAACTCCACAGAATATGATCCACCTTCAGCACCAGAGAAGGTCTTGTTTGCAAAGATTGGTTTTCCTGATCTTGTAAGACATAGGAAGGAGTCTCATGTGAAGTTTTGCTAATGGGACCATCATAATGGAAGCTGCCATAGATCCCAGAAGTTGTAGAATCACTCTTGCTGGAACATTGTTGTGGTTCAGAATTGGATGAAGTTGAAGTCTCAGTCTTTGACATCTGTTGGAGGGAAGAAATACCTAACAGATCCACGTGTCGAATTCCACACCTATGAACTGCAGCCTTTGGGCTGGTGTAAGTTTGTATTTGCTCTCGTTCACAGTAATGCCCAAGTGCATCAACAGTTTCCATGTTTGCTGTACGATGGACAACAATTGATGCTTGGTTGGGGTGTTAAGGAGCCAATCATCCAAATATAGAAACACCCGGAATCCTTGCAGTCTCAAGTGAGCTATCACCACTGCCATGCATTTGGTGAACACTCTGGGGGCTGCAGAGAGACCAAAGGGCAGTGCTCGGAATTGGTAATGATTGGCTCCCAGCCAGAAGTGGTGAAATCTTCTGGAACATTTGTCCATCTGTATGTGGTAATACATGTCTGGAAGATGTATAGAGCACATCCAATCATCTTTTCCCAAAAAGGGAAGTATCGACTGTACCATGACCATCAGGAACTTTACTTGTTTGACAAATTTGTTTAGATTGCTGAGGTCTAAATGGGCCTCCAGTCCCCTGTTTGTTTTGACACTAAAAAGAATCTTGAGTAAAAGCTGGATTTTTGTTGGTCTGGGGGGGGACTTCTTGGATGACTCTTTTTTGAAGGAGCTTTTGAATTTCTATTGCTGCAAATTCCCTTTGACTCAGTGGAACATCAGGAATATGCCTGGTTGGCTTTGGTTTTGCAATGAAGGGAATGTGATATCCTCTGGTTATTACCATCTGCACCCAAGAATCTGTGGTTATCTCTTGCCAGGCAAAGTGGTGCAGAGAGAAACGACCCCCGACAGCCTCCAGAGGCAAACAATCAGGCCGCTCTTCAGTACCACTGATAAGGCTGTTCAGAGAAAGAATATCTAGATCCCTGGTTATGTGGACCCTCTCTGCCCCTAAAGGGATGTCTTCCATTTGAATTATTCCCTCTGCCCTGGGGGGAAAATTTGGCCCGTGTGTCATGGAAAGGCCCTTGGGATTTTCATTACCACATCTTTCCACTCCTGTTGTTCCTAGAGTAGGGTCTCTGAGGAGTAGAGAAACTGACACCTACGGCAGACAGGGTCTTACTGTCCTTTTCACACCTGGCCAAGGTATCCTTAACCTTAGAGCCAAACAGGGATGAGGCCTCTATGGGGGCATTAAGGAATGAAGACTTGAAAGGAATTGGGAAATCGTAAAGTTGCATCCAGGCGGGGCATCTAGCCACGACTCCAGCACCTGCCGCTCTTGCCACCCCTTCGGTTGAGTGTGAAATCAACCTCATGGATGAATTGGAAATGGATTCCAGAGTGGCGAGTTGTGAGGCAACCATGTCTCGTACCTCATCAGACACTGCTCCTGCAAGCTTTTTGGAAAGCTGTGAAATTAAGTCTCTCTGAAGACGCGTGAGGTGTGCCAAATAGTTCATAGACTTGATTGCAAAGGTTGCTGAAGAAAAGACCCACTTCCCTATCCTGTTTATTGCCCGAGACCCCCTGTTCGAGGGATGGACAGTGGAGCTCTCCTCAGCAAGCTCTTTCTTTGTGGCTGCCGCTATAACCATAGCATCAAGAGGAAGATCACTGGACCAATGAGGTTGATCTTCTGCTGGGGAGAGTATCTTATCTTGCCTACATGGGATCGGCTCAATGGCATCAGGTGTTGTCCAAGCCCACTGCACAATGTACTGAACAAGTTCATCTGCAGGGTGGGTCACCCAGGAGGTAGAGGGTCGGGCTTGGAAAGCCTATAAGAATACGTTCTACTTGGGGGAAAGGGTGCTGGACTTCCAGTCACCCCACTGTTTCAGTATTTCTAGGATGTCCCCTAAGGAGACATCTTCAGGGGGCAACCATGGGGACCCTTCCCCATCACAGTAGTCGATATCTTTGGTCAATGATTCCTCAGGGGAATCAATGTGTTTCCTCTTGCACACTTTCTTGCGATGGACATCTTTGAGGGGAACATCAGAGGAGGAACCCATAGAAGGGGAGCCTTGATGAAGTCTAACTTGAGGGTCCCAAACCCAATGTCCAATAGTAGTGAGAGGTGGTAGCTGTGGCTCAGAAGCAGGAGGAAGAGGGCATGTCTCCAATGCCGATGGGTCCAACTGGGAGCCAGCTGTGGCTAATGCTCTTTAAATCACCTGGAAGGCTGGACCCCCTGAGGATGGATGGGAACCCGGAACCAAAACAGACAAACTCGGATCCGGGGTCACACCCTGCCCTGAAGGGCCAACCCCCACAGAAGGAGCCTCCAGAAGAGACAGGGGTGCTGAGGCAGGCCAATCTCAGACCCGAGGATGCCCTATTTCCGCTTAGGGTTCAGACCAAAGAAAAGTCTCCAGAACCGAAGTGATATCCACTATCAGTGCTGAAGCCACTGGAACCGGAGTAGCGGTCAGTGACAAAACTTCCAAAACCTGCGAAGAGGTTGGAGGAAGAAAATATTGTGGATTCCTTGAAGCAAGGCCCTTGGCTCCAAATGGGAGGGAGGGTTTCTGAGGAGAAATGCCTCTGGCTGTCAACAGCTAGCCTTCCAGTCTGACTATATCTAACTCTGATAGGCTCTTGGAGGAATGGGTAGATAACCCTGATGGTGAAACTGGATGTTCAAGGAAAGGACTGTACTGCTGTCCATAAAAAGGGTCCATCGACATGGAATATCTGGTCCTGGGAAGAAGTTCATCTCTCTGAGCCGAGGTCAAAAGACCAATATGAAGTTCAGGGAGGGAAAAAGACCGGTTTAGCAGTGACTACTGTTTGCACAGAGCGATGTCTTGGAGCCGACGCAGTTTTCATCGTGGTTGTCAAAGCCGATGTCAGCTCAGATGTAGAGATCAGAGCAGATGATGTGGTCAGTGCCATGGGCAAAGTTAATGGTGAAGTTGAAGAGATCAGAGCAGATGATGTGGCCCGTGCTGATGGAACACACGGCACTAATGAAATCGCCTCTTTTGGAGACGAGGATTTCAGCCTCAGAACCGAAGACTCTTTATGAGATAACTTGGAACCTTAGGTCTCGGTTCCAATAATTTCATCTCATGAGGAGAAGTGGGAAGGGACTTACTCCTCTTTTTATCATCTTTCTTTGGTGGGGGTGAAGCATCCGTCTCAGAGATCACCTCCGCAAATGGAGATTTTAGTAAACCAGCAAGCATACGTTTATTTCTGCATTCCGCGAGAGTGCAGGAGCTGAAAGTCTTACAAATATCACAAGGCAGTTTCTCCGATAAATGAGAAACCCCCTAAGCAGTATACACTGTCTATGTTTGGCATTTTCCTATCACATTTGTCACATCTTTTAAAACGGGTAGTCGTTTGCTTTTCTGACATATTTTCCACAAAGAGTATAATAATGCCCAAACAGGAAATCACACAACCCAAAAATAATAGTAATAATAATAAAGAGCCACAACAATAAAGGTAACACAATTCTTAAGGGTAAGTAGGGAAGTGAAAGAACAGAGGGTGTACCAACTAGAGTATGGAAGGACTAGCCAACCGGGTAAGGGAAAGTACCAGCAATGGTAGAAGAATTACCAAACTGGTAGAAAGACAGACATAAAGATGAAAATAGGGCACGAGAGAAAGGGTTCAACAAAAGACAATGACTAAGTATAGAAAAAGGTCATTAAAGGAAGAAATTCCTCAGAAAATATACACTTAGCTGAGAGGCTGTTTGGCATGTCTTGTTTCATACATGGCAAACGAGATCTCAGGTAATATCGAGAAGGCCACCATGGGTAAAGCTTAGTTCAAGAGTTTTCTGGCTGGCGCAGGCTTGGTAAACGGCTGAGTCAGAACCAAGGATAGGTTTCGAACCCACATCTATGGAATGAATGAAGATTAACAACATCAGATTAAATATTTCCTTCAATGAAGTACTTTCTGTGGATGTTAATTTCTGGGTTTTTGTCCTGTACATCCTTTGGATTTGGTGTTTTTTTTTTTTTTTTTGCCTTTTTATCTTCTCTAAACTATTATATATTAAACTTCCATCTATAAATTAAAAAAATAATTACCACTCTCTAGGCTAGTTTACCCTTTCCCAACAGCACACTGAGTGAATGTCCCGGCAAACTTAAAACATCCACCAAAGTATGACAGCTCAGAAAGGAATCAAATTTATTAAGTACTTTCATCCACACATAACTTCAAAATTCCTCATTTTTGATCAATTTTTACATCTATTCAAGTTGGACACTTTTTTAATAATCTTGGCCAAAGTGAACATTTCATCAAAACTACTCCTATCATATAGTCAAAGTCTATATAATTCAAGTAGACCCACCATATATGAAGATGTCTTGTTCCATGGAGTGCGCACACAGACGTTCACCTATTATTCACTGAATCCACATTTTGTTCCCATTCATCTTCTTTTTCTCCAGCAGTACAATGTATTTCAGTCTAATAGTTCCGGTCTTCTCTTGCTCAACTCCCCAGGCTAGTGAAAGCGGATAACATATACATACTAAATCTAGAGCACTTGATAATAGTTTTCAATCTTACTCACAAACACTGGCTAATCTACAATGTATGTACTGTACCTGTGTACTATGTATGTATGTATTCTACCTATGTTCCAAATTTCAGCTGTACACTACAAATCTATTAATTACATTTATTTTAAAAATTACCGCAGTGGTGGTGCTGCGGTAGCATTGTCGCCTCACAGTAAGACGCTGCCCAGTTCGATTCTCAGCTAGATAGTCTTCTGTGTGAAGACATGCGTGAATGGGCTTACCTTCATTGAAGGTTGTGCATCAGGCCTGGCAAGCCGGTATGTAAAAATCAACTGCCAGTCATTAACGGACAGGAGTTCCACTGTGGCAACCCCTAACCGGGAAAAGCCGAAAGACACAAACAAACATTTATTTTTAAAATTAATATTTTTTTGTTTGTTCTCTCCACTGTAACTGTTTATGTGCCGCATACCACTGTAAAAACAAGTCTTTTGTAATTTGTGTGCATACTGATCATGTCTAAATAACTACATGTGTCTGTAATTTTTCTTTGTGGAGCTTTTCTCCCTGGGCCTCTGCTGAAAAAGGACCTTTTCGGCTCAGTCAGACACCCCCGGTTAACAAATGTAAAATAAAAATAAATAAAAAAATAAAAACTTATAACTATACTAGCTTCACTTATCCTTTCTTTTTCTTTGCAAAAACTCCATAAGCATTTTCAAAAATCACATCAGCAGCCCAAAATGCAGTCAAAGTAGCATGAAAGATCAATGTGCACCTTAACTTTACTTATTTTTTTTTTTGGCTTTCACTAGTTGCAAACAATGTTACAGAGTTACCTCAAAAAAGTTATTCAGTTATTCAGGTCATCCAGCCACTAATAATTTTCTACCACGTTGCCACAATTGGCAATATATTTTCTCATTCTCGTAACATGTTAGAAAAGCAAATATTATGGACCTATGCCTCTGATATTTTAATGTCTAACTGGTACTGGCAAACACTTCACCATTTTCCCATCAAATCTGCAATTTCCACAACTTTTGAGAATCTAAAAATCTCAAATTTTACCTCATCTTATCCTTTATTACTGTCCATTGTTGTCACACTTTTTTGTTTGTTTTTTACAATCCCAATTGCATTATCCTGAATTTCAAATATTTGGCATTTTGCAAGCCCCATGGCTATCTGTTGACTGTAATGGAACATAAAACCTCCTTTCAAAACTATTCTAGCTGTTTCAAGTATGCAGGAAACAATTCTGTCAAATTCCACACTTCATTTCTCTTCGAATCCAAAGTGTTTGTCACCTAGGTTCTTAGGTGTGTACTAGGCTAATGACCCTGGAACCTTTACAAGCCTAGCGATAGGATTACCATGGCATCGTGCCACCCAACCTTAGTTCCTAGTGCCTCTGTTGAGTAGAGCCACTAGATTGATCCCCAGGGTGAATTTTCTATTTCCCATCCACTCATCAATATTTCTCTTGAAGAGGGCCAGTGAGGTGCTCTGCTTGACATGTATGGGAAGTCTATTCCATAGCATAGGCAGTCTCTGGGTTATGAACCTGCCCCTCCAGTATGTTTTGTTGATTGTGTTATTGAGGATGAAGTCTGTGGAGTGTCTTGTGCAGAGGAATTGGGATTTCTTTAGATGTAGCATTTCTAACAGAGCTGGGTCAGACATGGTTTTGTAAGTCAAGCAGAGATCGCCTCTAAGTAGGCGATATGAGACAGAGAATAGAGCTTTTTGAGTCTGTCCATATAGGACAAGTGTTTAAGGCATAGGATCCTCTTTGTGAGGTACTTTTGAGGCCTCTCCAGTTGTTGCAGGTGTCTAGTGAGGTACTCATTGACTGGTCTAATGAGGGAAGAGTAAAGGTAGACAATGACCTCTTTCTTCTTGGATGCAAAACCCTTAGCAATGAGATGTGCTACATAGAAGGACTTTCTGACAACAGTGGCAATGTGGTGGTCAAAAGAGAGGTTGCTGTCAACCTGTGTTTCCAGATCTCTTATAACACCTTCTGTGTTCAGTGGACTACCATCAATGTGGTAATTCATGGGAACTGGGTTTTCCCAAAGGAGACTACAACACATTTTTTGGCATTGAGCTTAAGGTCATGGTTCCGACACCAGTCGTTGGTCTCAGTGAGGCCTTTCTGTACGATGTCAACATCACTTGTGGAGTTAATAATAGCTCCCAACTTGCAATTTTCTGCGAACTTTGTCAGCCAGATTCCCTTTTTATTGGCTTTTACTTCAGAGAAGTAGATACCAAACAGCAGAGGACCCAGGACCAAACCCTGTGGGACTCCACTCGTGACTGGTCGGCAGTCTGACTTGGAGTCAACTACTTTCACACTGTGGGTTCTATCTGTGAGCCAGTTTGCAATCCACCTAGTGATACAGGGGTTGATGCCTAGTTTAGTGAGTTTTTCTATGATTGCTGAGTGGGGAATAGTATCAAGGGCCTTGGCCAGATCAAGGTAGGCTGTATGAACCATGTTGCCTTCATCCATAGCTCTGATGACTGACTCAAAGAAGTCGACCAGGTTGAGCAAGCGTGATCTACTCTTCACAAAACCAAACTATATGAGATCCAGAGTTTAGAAATTCCCTATATCCTTGTTTATTAGGTTCATGATGATGTGTTCCATAGTTTTGCATATCAGACTCATCAGGCTAATGGGGTGATAGTTCCCAGCATCTGTAGTTGCTTCTCCTTTGTGTAGAGGGATAACTGTAGCAGTGCGCCATTTGGTAGGGACAAAGCCTGAGGTGAGGTTGTGATTGAACAGGGCACACAGGTGAGGTGCCAGTTCACTCTGTCGTTCATGCAGAACACAGCCAGGGATATTGACAGGTCCCATAGAAGCTGTATTCTTGGCCTTGGACAGTGCGGTTTTAACCTGTGCAGCAGTAATACTGATGCCTGGCAATCAACTGGTATTGTGATTGGTCCTTTGGTGGGGGAGAGAGGGGTAAATTTGGCACTGAATCTGTCGGCCAGTATATTAGCAATATCTGTTGGCTCGGTACAGGAGGTACCATTGTGCAGTAGCTCTGAGCAAATCTGGGTATTACTGTGGAGATTCTTTACATAACTATAGAAGGCCTTGTGGTTGTCTTTATTATCTGCTACAATTCTGTTTTCATAGCTAGCGTTATAGGACTTGATGAGGGATCTCAACTGTTTGCTGAGGCTGATAAGTGAGTTTTTCCAGTCCTGGGACTTCACTTTTTTCTTCATCACTTTCCTCCTTCTTTTGTAGAATTTGTTTATGGCAGGGGACCACCAGATTGGTTTCCTTTCTTTTGAGGACAGTGTCTTGGTTGTATTGGGTATGGCAAGATCCATGCATTTGTGTACATGTTCTTACAGTGGATTGGTGTATGCGGTCATGCAACTATTCGCCATTTGCATGGGTGCTGTGAAGTTTGTTTTTAGGAACCTAAAGTTAGCTTTGAAGAAGTTTTTCATGGTGGATACCTTTGCAGGGGGTGGGGGGGTGGGAGGGATGTGGATTTCCAAGTTGATTTGTTTCTGGTCAGATCTAAGCAGGGAGGAGTTGACTAATGGTGTAGAGCATCGATCGCCCATGTTAGTAATGACCAGGTCAAGGATGTTGCTACCTCTGGTGGGGGTAAGAACGAGCTGGTCCAGGGCATTGGAATTAATGAATTCTAGGAAATGTTGGGCAAGTGTACTGGTACATGAGTAGTTTTCCCAGTTAATGGAGGGGTAGATGAAGTCGCCCAGTATGAGAGTGTTAGGTTGGACCCTAATATTCTCCAGGGTGCTTAGGAACATGGTGTGTGAGTCTTGGGATATGGTTGGGGACCTATAGCAGGCTATGACCTGAATCGCTGTCTTGCCCAATGTTAGCTGCACATGAAGCATCTCTGATGTGTTATGTTGGGCTACCAGTCTGGAGGTGTGCGCATCCTTTATGAATATGGAAACACCACCGCCTTTGGAGCATCAGTCCAAGTTCTGGGGCCGAAAGGTGTGGAATAAGTTTTATCTGGTAGTGCAGGGGTGCTTTCTGCTGCCTTGAACCAGGTCTCTGCTACAGCGCAAATGTCGATGTTCTCCATTTTAAGGAGTGCTTCAAGCGAGTGCATTTTGAGATTTAGACTTCTACCACTGAGCAGCATGACGCTCAGACTGCATTTCTTTGTAGCTGTTACGGTGGTAATTTGATCTTTGCAATACTGCCTAAAAAAGGCAATATAGAGGTGGCAAGAGCCTTGGTCAGTATCTGGAAGCCCAGGGGTGACAGATGCAGGCCATCTCTGGCAAAGCATCGAGGTCTGTCAATCATGTCATCCCAGGCAGATACTGGATCCCCTTAGAATGACACCAGAAACTTAGCCAATTGTTGAACTCAATAATTTTCTGCTTGTACTGTGGCATCATTCCGGGTGATGGTAGGAGGCTGCTCAGGGCTAGGGTCATACCTGCCAGGGCTACATAATCTGAGAGCTCCTCTGTGTGTCTTTTCATGTAGTCCAGGGAGGTAAATCTTAGGTCATTCACACCCACATGTTCAATTACAGAGTCATATTTGTACCTGTTGTTGAGGGACCTGAGTACATGCTTTATGTGGTGGATCCTGGCACCTGACTGTTACTTTCTCCTTATTCAACCTAGTGAGTGGGACATCAGTGAGCCTCACTATCAAGTCACCTATGACTACTGTGTTGGGCATGCTGTTTTGCCTTAGGGGCTTTGGTTGAGTGACACACTGATTCGGAGAATTATGTGTTTAGTGATTATTGCTGTGGTATGGTGGTCGAGTGCGTTTCTACCTCTGTAACCTTTAACCTTTTTAATTTCCTCTTAAGTCTGCTCAATGATTGTGATGTAGCATCATTGTCATGCTATTACTTGTGATGCACTTCATCAAGAAAATTTAGCTTGCAAACTCGATTCCATTCATCACCAATTGGTAAATAGCATATTCACTGTCCAATAAACTAAGCACTGCATTAAATGGAATGCATTTACTTTACAGTTCAGTGGTTTTTGATTATCAAAATTGTAATAGTGAACCCCACACAATTATATAATATTTTTAGAATAAAAAGATGGAACATTTGGATGTTTCCTTTGAGTCTGAAGAAAAAGACACTGAAAACATTGTGAACATGCTTTACAACTGTATTGCCATGATGTGTAACTTCTGGCCAAAGTATTAGTCTGAGCTTAAACATTCATGAATGGCTCCCAACAATATCCAAAAAGAAGCTAAGATGGACTTGGTGAATATGCAAAGAAAAAGCCACCCAAAATTAAGGATGAAATTAGGAGGATTAGACTGGGTACTAGCAAAGTACAGCATTATCTTATATGGGTTACATATTTTTAACACAAAAGCTGTCTCACATTTTGTGGCAACCAGCTACCCGCATTCCCTTTGCTAATAAGGGCATGGATCAGCCTTACAAGATGGCTGTGCACTAATCAACAGACTGATTACAGCTCTCACGGTGTGAAAACCGAAACTTTGGAAAGCAGCCAGAAGAAGTCATTCATTTGGGTAAAGTTCAGTTACTTGTTACTCACTACACTACCTGGATGTCAGGCAATTAAGAAATGTATAGAATGCCAAGAGAAAATCAACTAGAAAAAAGAAAAAAAAAGAAACAAATTTGTTAGAAAAGAGCCTTATGTCTGTTCAGCAAAAAAAAAAAAAAAGATCAGGTTTCAGCCTCAGTACAGAAGATGGCTTCCAGTAATATAGAAGAAAAAATATTCAAATGTGTTTAAAATAAATGAGACACTAGAGAGAAATATAGTCAAATGACAAAAGGCTGGAAAGAGCAGAAGAAGCTTTAAGTGGTTATTCATATGTGCTGATAACACTGCGGAAATCAGAGGTTAAAATGAAGGAAAGACAGTCTGAATATGAGGCTTCTGAAGAAGTAGAGTATTATCCATTGGGAACTCTGGATTTTTGATGGAAAATGATTATTCACTGTACACCAGGTAGAAGAAAAGTGAGCTTATCCCTGCAATCAGAGGATGCTGAGAGACTGAGGTAAGATTCAAATCAAGATGACTTCAGAATGTTTTTTTTCAGAAGGAGCACCTACATCCTTGGAGAAGGACGAAATAAAAAAGTTTATCGAGCAAAAAGTGAGCCACCAACATGAAGTGTATTCTACTTCTTATTCCGCTGACAATGGCACAGCCCATAACTTGCTGGTAAAACCTTTTCCAGTGTTCCAAACGAAAATGATTGAGTGACAAGAGTTAAATTCTACCTGTTATCTGAGACATATGACAAGAGGAAGATTCACATTCCTCCCCTCCAAAATAGATTCCTTCAATTCTTTATTAATTATTGTCTAGAGCTACTCCTCTGGGTGATAAAGATATGCCTGACTTGTATATAAAACTAAAGGGACTAAAACATTTAACTGCTTGTACCTTACTACCCATATCCATAAATGACAGCTTCAAGTTTCACAGTTTTTATATTACCTTTTTAGTATCTTCCCATAAGTATTTACACATTGTGTGCATTGAGTTTAGAATCACATGAATGTAAACACTTTATGTTAATTAAAGTACTAAATTATTAATATTTAAATAGTTTTTTCTTCTCTGAGTCCATGTGTCTTGTTTTTCAATTACAGTAATTCTGTTGCCTTTACCTAAATGTCAATTATATCACTAAATTAAAAATTAAATTAAAGTTAACATAAGTTTCTGATCTAGTATTTTAGATAATTTGGTCTCATACAATTCATAGTTTCATAGTATAGTACTAGGCTATCTCCCTAGGGCATTTATAAGCCTAGCAAAGTGTATGTGGCTTTCGCCTCCCCATGTAATGATACAAAAGTGTACAATTTAAATTAAATTTAGTTTACTGTGCCTCTATTTAGCAATGACACAGAGATGACCCCGGGGTAAACCTACGATCACCCATCCATTCGTCCAGATTTCTCATGAAGAGAGTCAGTGAGGGGATCTGCCTAACATGGACAGGTATCCTGTTCCAGAGTGCGGGAAGCCTCTAGGTTATGAATCTGTCCCTCCAGCATGTCCTATTCATATTTGTGCTGAGGTTTAGATCTTTAGCTCTCGTGGCTCTGATGGATTTGGATTTTTTGAGGTGGAGCATGTCAATTCTGAATTGGACATGGCCTTGTACGTAAGGCACAGATCACCTCTGAGCAGGCGGTATGCTACTGAATAGAGCTGGAGCTTTTTCAGTCTGGCAGCATATGACATATGCTGGAGACCCTTGATCCTCTTGGTAAGTTACTTTTGGGGTCTCTCCAGCTGCTACAGGTGCCGGGTGAGGTACATACCAAATGGGGCATTGTACTCAATCATAGGCCTGATAAGGGAGGAATATAAGGGTACAATGACATCCTTTGATCTGGATGTAAATCCCTTCATGATAAGGTGGGCAAGGTAGAAGGTCTTTCTAACCACTTTGGCGATGTGGGTGTCAAATGAGAGGTCATTGTCAACTTGGGTCCCCAGGTCTCCGATTACTTTTTCCATACTTAATGGATTACCACCTATGTGGTAATTTGTGGGTACTTTGTTTTTTCCAAAGGGGATGACTATACATTTTTTGGCATTTAGTTTAAGGCCATGACTCTGGCATCAGTCGTCTGTTTCTGTGAGGCCCTTCTGGAGGATGCATGTGTCAGCTGGTGTGTCGACTATGGCGCCTAGTTTGCAGTCGTCTGTGAACTTTGTCAGCCATAACCCCCCTATGTTTGCCTGCACATCTGAGAAATAAATGCCGAACAAGAGGGGTCCCAAGACAGAGCCCTGTGGGACTCCATTTGTGACTGGGTTAGAGTCTGACAAAGCTCCAGCTATCCTGACTTTGTGGGTTCTGTCCTTTAGCCAGTTTGCAAACCATCTTGTGACAAACGGGTTTACATTTAAGCTGTTGAGCTTGTCTATGATGCCTGAGTGGGGTATTGTGTCGAAGGCTTTTGCCAGATCCAGGTAGGCTGTATGAACTACTTTGCCTTCATCGATGGCTCTAGTGACTGTTTCAAAAATGTCCACCAGGTTTAAAAAGACAGGATCTGCCTTTACAAAGTCGAACTGGTAGGACCAATTGTCTGTAGGTCCCCATGTCTTTGTTTATGAGTTCCATAATGATCCTTTCCATAGCTTTGCAGACCAGGCTGGTCGCTTATGGGGCAGTAGTTTCCAGGGTCTGTAGAGGTGCCACCTTTGTGGAGTGGGACCACTG
Organism: Protopterus annectens; assembly: GCF_019279795.1. Classification (NCBI taxonomy): domain Eukaryota; kingdom Metazoa; phylum Chordata; order Ceratodontiformes; family Protopteridae; genus Protopterus; species Protopterus annectens. The sequence continues at coordinate 1,615,102,209 of NC_056743.1, read as the reverse complement.
TAGCTGTGCCAGTGTTCAGGGACGTATCCTGTAGCAAGGCTAAGATTAAACAGCGTTCTTATGTGCGGGTTTAGCTCCTCTAGGAGTTCATGTAGCACGCAACCCGGGACACCGTCAGGTCCCATGGATGCTGTATTTTTAGCTTTGCTGAGGGCAGCTCTCACCTGGACATCTGAGATTTCAGGGAGGTTGCATTCAGCTGAGATATTTATTTTGTCTTTTGGGGGAAAGGGAGGGGAGAAATTTGCACTGAACCTATCTGCCAGTATGTTGGCAATATCTGTGGGTTCAGTGTATTTTTTGCCGTTATGAACTAACTCTGCACATATCTGAGGGTTTCCACCCAGGTTTCTAACATAACTGAAGAAGGCCTTGTGATTATCTTTAGTGTCCTTAGCGATTTTTCTCTCGAAGTTGGCCTTTGATGATTTTATTAGCAAACGTAGTTTTTTGCTAGTGCTGATCAGGAATGCCTTCCCTTTATGGAATTTTGCTCTGTCTTGCAGTAGCTTCCTTCTCTTATTATAAAGTTTGTTTATGGCTGGGATCAACCAGATAGGATGCCTGCCTTTGGTGGAAAGGGTCTTGGTTTTATTTGGGATTGCATGATCCATGCATTCTTGGAGATGCCCGTAGAAAGCATTTGTGAAGGATTCAGCAGTGTGGGCTGTGGTTTCCACTGGCCCAGGGGGCTTGAAGGATACCATTTCAGTCCTAAGGAGTGTAAAGTTGACTTTTGAGAAGTTTCTCACTGTGGTCTTTTGTGCTGGGGGTGGAGGTGGGATATGAATATCTAGGGTTATTAGTTTATGGTCTGATCTCACTAGTGAGGGGTATACTTCCGGTGTTGAGCATTTCGTCCCCATGTTTGTGATGATCAGATCAAGTATATTATTCCCCTTGTGGGGGAGGTGACTAGTTGTTCCATCGCATTTGAGTTGATGAATTCCAGGAACCTTTTGGGCTAGGGTGTTGGGGCTTGAGTAATGCACCCAGTCTATGTTTGGGTAGTTGAAGTCTCCCAATATGATGGTATTTGGTAAGACATCCATATCCTCCAGTGTCTTCAAGAAGGCTGAATGGAGTTCCTGAGATTACGAGGGTGGTCTGTAGCATGCTACAAGTTGTATAGCAGTTTTGCCTATGGTTAGTTGCACATGGATGGTCTCTGATGCTTCATGCGTTACTCAACCTGGAGGTATGGGTGTCTTTAATGAATATGGACACTCCCCCTCCTTTTGTGTTTCGGCCCAGGTTTTGGGGCCGAAATGCATGATATGAGGTATAACCTGGTAGGGCTGGGGTGCTCTCAGGTGCCTTGAACCAGGTTTCAGTTACTGCACAGACATCAATGCTCTCCATACTGAGGAGTGCTTTGAGAGCCTGCATCTTGAGATTTAGACTTCTGGCATTGAGCAGCATTACCCTTAGTTTTTTTCCTTTATTGTTTTCTAAGGTGGTGAGTTTGTCTTTTGAGCCTTGCCTAAAAAAGGCACTATGGGGGTGGCAAGAGCCTTAGCCAATATCCAGAAGCCCAGTGGTGACAGGTGCAAGCTGTCCCTTGCAAAGCAGCGTGACTTGTCCAGCATGTCATCCCAAGCAGACAGACTTTGGATCCCCCTAGAATGACACCAGTAATTGAGCCAATTATTAAAGCTGATCATCTTGTCTTTGTATTGTGGCATCATTCTTGGTGAGGACAAGATGCTGCTCAGGGTCAGGGTCATACGGCCTGGGCTACATAATCAGAGAGCTCCTCTGTGTCTCTTTTCATGTAGTCCAAGGAGGTACGTCTCAGGTCATTCACACCGGCATGGACAATGACGGAGTCATATTTGTACTTGCTTTGGAGTGACCTGAGTGCTTGTGTTATGTGGCAGATCCTAGCTCCCGACAGGCAGCTCACTGTTACCCTCTCTTTGTTCAGCCTGGTAAGCGGGACATCAGTGTGTCTGACTATAGAGTCACCTATTACTAGTGTATCAGGCATGGTGTTTCACCTTAAGGGCTGTGATTGTTTGGCACACTGTCTTTGTGTACTATGTGTTGCATGTGCAGAGTTTTGAGGTGGTGTTTTCTTGGATGTCTGCTTTGGTAGCCTCTGTTGTTTCGGTAAGTTTTTTTATTAGAGCCTCCGAGTATGTCTTTGTGTTATTATGTGTTTGGTTTGCAGTTGTGGTTGGTTTATGTGAGACTGGGTTTGTTGTGTGTGTGGTTACCTTCTCCTCCTGTCTGGTCTTGCTAGTCCTGTGTTGCAAGAGTTCAGCCTCTAGTTTGGCTATATAGTTGCATCTCTCACATGTGTTTGTGTTTGTTGGGAGGAGGAGAGGGTTGTCTGTGTACATGAAACAATTGTAACATTGTCTCAGGATTCCCAGATTAACCAGCTGAACTGGAGAGGATGTCAGTAATATACCACTCGACATGCCAGATTAGTATAAGGGGGTGATGTGTAACTGGGTCAGAGAGAGGACTTTGAAGGGAAGTGGGTATTAGCACGGGTTGTAGGTGGATGTAGTGCTTACATTAGTTTAAGGGTGCTTCACTTAAAAGAAAGGTTTTAGGAGCAAGTGCTAGGCTTATGATAAAGCGAATAGACTGATTTTGTTGAAAGTATAGCTTTCTTAAGGGAAAAAAATGAAGTGCAGACTTGGCGGAGCCAGGAATAGTTTAGGCCTGTTTAACCAGTGCTGCGCTATGCGCACAATAGCGCAAAGCAGCGCAAAAGCGGATTTTAAACAGGGAACTTCAAAAGAACTGGAAATGGTCCAAAACGACCAATTACTACAAGCTCTTGTGCTGAGGTCACTCCTTCAGGGACAGATAGGCTGCTCAGGGCTCCCCACTCCCACTGGTGAGCAAAGAAACTTCCTTCTATCCAAGTAAGGCAATGGACAACACAGGAACTACACCACAGTCCAGAATACAGCAAAGCCTGTATACTGGTCTAAACTAGTCGAGAAAGGCGGGAAAACAATGATTTTTTTTTTTTGTTTTTTAGGTTAGAAAGTACACAGAAATGCAAGAAAAACAGTAATAAATCACTTGCACAGGCTAGCTCACTTTAGTGGGTAGCCTCAACAGTTAAATTTAACAACAAACTTTCGACCAAATGTACCTTTAAGTGCAGATAATGTACAATGCAAAAAACAGGTAATAAAGCAGTTTAAACTTGTTCAAAGTAAGAAAAGGAAGGTCTCACAGGTAAAAACAGCAAAAAAATACTTAGATCAGGAAAGGAGTCGCTTTTCTCAGTTCTCTTCTACTAGCACTACTCTGCAGAACCACGAGGAGCTGTTTCTGAGTAGTATAGCCAGAAAATAAACACTCAGGGGCGGATTTTAAACAGGGAACTTAAAAGAACTGGAAATGGTCCAAAACCACCACCATTACTACGAGCTCTTGTGCTGAGGTCACCCTTCAGGGACAGATAGGCTGCTCAGGGAAAAAAAAAAAGGGGGGGCCCCATTCCTAAAACCATTAAGTCTTATCAGGATGACAAAGGAATGTTTTGTATGGTTACAATACAAATTAATGGGAAGACTTACACTTTAATTAATGTATATTGGATACCTGGAATTGGTATTAATACAGTGAAACATCATCTTGATAAGATCATATCATTCTCTTATAGGAGATATTATTTTTAGCTGGTGACTTTAATTGTATACTACATGAAAGTGATACTACCACTATAGGAAAGAGAAGAATTACATCTAATGCAAAACATTTAAAGGATTTTGCTAATTCTTATCATTTGAATGATATTAATAATCAGATAGATTCAAAATCATTACCATACACCTTTTTTTTTCTAACAGATACAAAACTTATTCAAAAATAGATAGGGTCTTTATTTCTAACCAGATGGTAACAGATTTAATTAATTCCAAAATCATTTCATGTCCTATATCTGATCATAATTCAATTGTTTTGAATTCATGATAAAAAATACTCATAATGTTCAGATCAAAAGGATACCAGCATACTTAACTCAACTAAAACACTATAAAGAATATATACTTTCAGAAGTAAAACATTTTTAGACATAAATAACACTCCTGAAGTCTCCATTGTTTATGTTTGGGATGCCTTAAAATCATATCTATATGGACAAAGTATCAGATGGTATAATAATAAAAGGAAATCTTGGGATAAGGAATTGTTAGATATTCAAAGTAAATTAGACTCTTATAAACATAATAATAAAGAAAATATTATGGACAAGAAAGTTATTGAAGAAATAAACAAACTAAATGAGAAATACAAAGAAATTTTAACTCATAAAGTTAAAATAACTTTAGAGAATACAAGTTTTTGTCTTATTCAATAAGCCCCAAATACTTACATAGACTTAAAAATAAAACAAAAGGTTGAATAAACAAAACCATATCAAAGAAATCTTTTCTCTAAGGAAAAGAAGAATGTTTCTAGTATACCAGAAATACTAGATGAATTTAGAAATCACTTTCACAAAATTAACCATAATAATATTAACATGGAACCTAAAAATAAAATAAAGGAGTTTATAACCACAAATATGAATAAAAAGCTTAATAAACAACAGATTAAACTATTGGACAAGAGTATTTCATATACAGAAGTTATTACACAAATAAATAAGCTTAAATCAAACAAAGCACCGGGTAATGATGGTATTATACCAGAGATATATAAAATCCTTTCTAAAAATACATATTCATTAATACATAAGGTTTTTATTTTGGCCCAAACTGAGTTAATAACCCCCCATCTTGGCAATATACATTTATTTTGCCAATTTTAAAACCTAATAAAGATCCAACTAGATGTTCTTCATATCGGCCCATCTCATTCACGAATGTTGATTATAAAATGTTTATGAATATCTTTGCTGATAGATTGAAGACAATCATTCCCAGCATTATAGATATAGATCAGACAGGCTTCATTGTAAATAGAAATACTTTTGATAATATAAGAAGAACTTTAACATTAATAGAGTTTGCAAATAGGAAAAAGAAAGATTTAACACTTATTAGTCTTGATATAAGTTCAGCATTTGATTCAGTAAGTTGGGACTATCTGTTTACCTTAATGAAGTGCACAAACTTCTCGGATGCATTTGTAAATCTAATTGAACATTTATACAAAGGAACGCTATTTATATTAAGGTAGGAACATATGTTTCACAAAAAATACCCATTCTTAAAGGTACAAAACAAGGATGTCCACTTTCTCCACTATTATTCACTTTAGTAATGGAGCCTTGGGCTAATTTGATCAGAAACAGTACTGACATAGAGGGTTTTGAAATAGATGAAAATACAACATCCAAAAATTCAACTTTTTGCAGATGATGTTCTAATTACATCAGCAGGATCCAATTATTCTATACAGTCTCTATTTGACAACATGATGAATTTTAAAAGTATTTCTGGTTTAATATTCAATGAAGAAAAACTAAAATACTACCTATATACACGAAAAAATATTCTCATTAGTGATTTTACTAAATATGTACCCAATTCAGGTCAGATAACTTATTTAGGTATAATACTATCTAAAGATATTAAATCTATTATATATAATAATTATAATACCTGTTTTCATAATATACCAAATCTTTTTAATACCTGGAATAATATGTTTTTTACTATGGAGGAGAGACTTACAATTATTAAAATGATAATATTCCCCAAGATTTTATACTTAATACAATCAATAATACTTCCACCTACAAAATAATTATCAAGAAACTGAACACACTAATGTTAAATTTCTTATGGGTACCTAATAGACCTAGGATTGCATTAAAGAAACATACTAATAGCTGGTCTCAAGGGGGTATTTCTTTTCCAGACTTTAATTTATATACTATCTCTTCTATTGTAAAAGTATTACTTTATTAATAGATCAGTCATATGTCACAAAATGGAAAGATTATTGGGAGCTAATTAGTATACACTTCATGAAAATCTCCTTAACACATAAAAATATGATTGTAAATAACTCCATGTTATGGTTACTAAAGGAATTTTGTACTTCACCTATTACACCTAAACATATGGTTTGTTACCCATTAAATATTATTATTAGTTATCGTAACTTTATATTCATGCACCCTAAGTATAGGGAATGGAATTTTATTGTATTTCCTATAATGTATACTCAGGGTATGCTTTTGTCATCTACTTCTGAAGGAACTCATTTAGCTATAGATAATGATCTAAAGTACTGGTATCAGTTGATATCTGATAATAAAGTTAAAATCTAGATTTCTTAAAACAAGAATTTGATCTAAGAGAAACTTGCTGGTTAGAGGTTCAGACCTTTAGACAACATCTCATTAATAAAATAGATTTAATGTCTATAACTGTTAAAGAATCTATTCCAACACTGATTGATTACTTGATATTAAATTTACAACATAAAGTTTCTGATAAAGGTAAACTTTCATACATACATAAAGTTATCAGACAAGAAACTTTTTACAGTGTAGATTCATACTGGAATTATTTCACTTCTATTAATGGGGACCCACCAAATCAACAAGATAAACAATATATATTGAATCTGCTTATAGAACTACGTCTTCCATTGTCTGGAGACTTTATACATGGAAATTTTACATAGATCTTTTTATACACCTTTGATGATGAATAAAATAAATAATAAAGATAATCTATGTAAGAGATGTAATGTAGAAATTAATGCTGACTGGGCTCATATGTTTTATGACTGTATAAAATTGAAAGAATACTGGAAGTCAATTAATGAATTTTTGCAGGCTCTTTTTACAGATAATTTCATTATTTCTAAATCTCTTATATTATTCAACACACCTGTACCTCAAAGTGTTTAAAGGTTAAGCTTCCCTTGTTATGGTCTATTCTAGCAGTGGCTAGGAAAATAATAACTAGAAATTGGATTTCAGATACACCTCCTTCGTTCAATGAATTTAAAAATGTTATGAATATAGTGTGCCATATGGAAATAAACACAATTAGGACTAGAACAAATAGAAAAACATCTTATTTTATTGTATGGGATAATTTACAAAATTTGTTAAAAAAAATTTAATTTCAATAGCATGGTATTTTAGTTTAATTAATTGATCTGATTGTAGTGGATGTCTTTGTAAATACTTTAGTTGTTTTGTTGAATATTATAATAATACCTATTTTTAATTTCTTGTATAAAATTGTTATGATATTTCTCTTATATGTTAAAACAATAAACCTGTTTTGAAAAAAAAAAAAATTTCTGCTTGTACTGTGGCGTCATTTCGGGTGATGGTAGGAGGCTGCTCAGGGCTAGGGTCATACCTGCCAGGGCTACATAATCTGAGAGCTCCTCTGTGTGTCTTTTCATGTAGTTCAGGGAGGTAAATCTTAGGTCATTCACACCCACATGTTCAATTACAGAGTCATATTTGTACCTGTTGTTGAGGGACCTGAGTACATGCTTTATGTGGTGGATCCTGGCACCTGACTGTTACTTTCTCCTTATTCAACCTAGTGAGTGGGACATCAGTGAGCCTCACTATCAAGTCACCTATGACTACTGTGTTGGGCATGCTGTTTTGCCTTAGGGGCTTTGGTTGAGTGACACTGTTTCGGAGAATTATGTGTTTAGTGATTATTGCTGTGGTATGGTGGTCGAGTGCGTTTCTACCTCCATAACCTCTAACCTTTTTAATTTCCTCTTAAGTCTACTCAATGATTGTGATGTAGCATCATTGTCATGCTATTACTTGTGATGCACTTCATCAAGAAAATTTAGCTTGCAAACTCGATTCCATTCATCACCAATTGGTAAATAGCATATTCACTGTCCAATAAACTAAGCACTGCATTAAATGGAATGCATTTACTTTACAGTTCAGTGGTTTTTGATTATCAAAATTGTAATAGTGAACCCCACACAATTATATAATATTTTTAGAATAAAAAGATGGAACATTTGGATGTTTCCTTTGAGTCTGAAGAAAAAGACACTGAAAACATTGTGAACATGCTTTACAACTGTATTGCCATGATGTGTAACTTCTGGCCAAAGTATTAGTCTGAGCTTAAACATTCATGAATGGCTCCCAACAATATCCAAAAAGAAGCTAAGATGGACATGGTGAATATGCAAAGAAAAAGCCACCCAAAATTAAGGATGAAATTAGGAGGATTAGACTGGGTACTAGCAAAGTACAGCATTATCTTATATGGGTTACATATTTTTAACACAAAAGCTGTCTCACATTTTGTGGCAACCAGCTACCCACATTCCCTTTGCTAATAAGGGCATGGATCAGCCTTACAAGATGGCTGTGCACTAATCAACAGACTGATTACAGCTCTCACGGTGTGAAAACCGAAACTTTGGAAAGCAGTCAGAAGAAGTCATTCATTTGGGTAAAGTTCAGTTACTTGTTACTCACTACACTACCTTGATGTCAGGCAATTAAGAAATGTATAGAATGCCAAGAGAAAATCAACTAGAAAAAATAAAAAAAAAGAAACTAATTTGTTAGAAAAGAGCCTTATGTCTGTTCAGCAAAAAAAAAAAAAAAAGATCAGGTTTCAGCCTCAGTACAGAAGATGGCTTCCAGTAATATAGAAGAAAAATTATTCAAATGTGTTTAAAATAAATGAGACACTAGAGAGAAATATAGTCAAATGACAAAAGGCTGGAAAGAGCAGAAGAAGCTTTAAGTGGTTATTCATATGTGCTGATAACACTGCGGAAATCAGAGGTTAAAATGAAGGAAAGGCAGTCTGAATATGAGGCTTCTGAAGAAGTAGAGTATTATCCATGGGAACTCTGGATTGTTGATGGAAAATGATTATTCACTGTACACCAGGTAGAAGAAAAGTGAGCTTATCCCTGCAATCAGAGGATGCTGAGAGACTGAGGTAAGATTCAAATCCAGATGACTTCAGAATGTTTTTTTCAGAAGGAGCACCTACATCCTTGGAGAAGGACGAAATAAAAAAGTTTATCAAGCAAAAAGTGAGCCACCAACATGAAGTGTATTCTACTCCTTATTCCGCTGACAATGGCACACCCCATAACTTGCTGGTAAAACCTTTTCCAGTGTTCCAAAGGAAAATGATTGAGTGACAAGAGTTAAATTCTACCTGTTATCTGAGAAATATGACAAGAGGAAGATTCACATTCCTCCCCTCCAAAATAGATTCCTTCAATTCTTTATTAATTATTGTCTAGAGCTACTCCTATGGGTGATAAAGATATGCCTGACTTGTATATAAAACTAAAGGGACTAAAACATTTTAACTGCTTGTACCTTACTACCCATATCCATAAATGACAGCTTCAAGTTTCACAGTTTTTATATTACCTTTTTAGTATCTTCCCATAAGTATTTACACATTGTGTGCATTGAGTTTAGAATCACATGAATGCAAACACTTTATGTTAATTAAAGTACAAAATTATTAATATTTAAATATTTTTTTCTTCTCTGAGTCCATGTGTCTTGTTTTTCAATTACAGTAATTCTGTTGCCTTTACCTAAATGTCAATTATATCACTAAATTAAAAATTAAATTAAAGTTAACATAAATTTCTGATCTAGTATTTTAGATAATTTGGTCTCATACAATTCATAGTTTCATAGTATAGCACTAGGCTATCTCCCTAGGGCATTTATAAGCCTAGCCAAAGTGTATGTGGCTTTCGCCTCCCCATGTAATGATACAAAAGTGTACAATTTAAATTAAATTTAGTTTACTGTGCCTCTATCTAGCAATGACACAGAGATGACCCCCGGGGTAAACCTACGATCACCCATCCATTCGTCCAGATTTCTCATGAAGAGAGTCAGTGAGGGGATCTGCCTAACATGGACAGGTATCCTGTTCCAGAGTGCAGGAAGCCTCTAGGTTATGAATCTGTCCCTCCAGCATGTTCTATTCTTATTTGTGCTGAGATTTAGATCTTTAGCTCTCGTGGCTCTGATGGATTTGGATTTTTTGAGGTGGAGCATGTCCATTAATTCTGAATTGGACATGGCCTTGTACGTAAGGCACAGATCACCTCTGAGCAGGCGGTATGCTACTGAATAGAGCTGGAGCTTTTTCAGTCTGGCAGCATATGACATATGCTGGAGACCCTTGATCCTCTTGGTAAGTTACTTTTGGGGTCTCTCCAGCTGCTACAGGTGCCGGGTGAGGTACATACCAAATGGGGCATTGTACTCAACCATAGGCCTGATAAGGGAGGAATATAAGGGTACAATGACATCCTTTAATCTGGATGTAAATCCCTTCATGATAAGGTGGGCAAGGTAGAAGGTCTTTGTAACCACTTTGGCGATGTGGGTGTCAAATGAGAGGTCATTGTCAACTTGGGTCCCCAGGTCTCTGATTACTTTTTCCATACTTAATGGATTACCACCTATGTGGTAATTTGTGGGTACTTTGTTTTTTCCAAAGGGGATGACTATACATTTTTTGGCATTTAGTTTACGGCCATGACTCTGGCATCAGTCGTCTGTTTCTGTGAGGCCCATCTGGAGGATGCATGTGTCAGCTGGTGTGTCGACTATGGCGCCTAGTTTGCAGTCGTCTGTGAACTTTGTCAGCCATAACCCCCCTATGTTTGCCTGCACATCTGAGAAATAAATGCCGAACAAGAGGGGTCCCAAGACAGAGCCCTGTGGGACTCCATTTGTGACTGGGTTAGAGTCTGACATAGCTCCAGCTGTTCTGACTTTGTGGGTTCTGTCCTTTAGCCAGTTTGCAACCCATCTTGTGACAAACGGGTTTACATTTAAGCTGTTGAGCTTGTCTATGATGCCTGAGTGGGGTATTATGTCGAAGGCTTTTGCCAGATCCAGGTAGGCTGTATGAACTACTTTGCCTTCATCGATGGCTCTAGTGACTGTTTCAAAAATGTCCACCAGGTTTAAAAGACAGGATCTGCCTTTTACAAAGCCGAACTGGGTAGGACCAATTGTCTGTAGGTCCCCGATGTCTTTGTTTATGTGTTCCATAATGATCCTTTCCATAGCTTTGCAGACCAGGCTGGTCAAGCTTATGGGGCAGTAGTTTTCAGGGTCTGTAGAGGTGCCACCTTTGTGGAGTGGGACCACTGTAGCTGTACGTCAGTGTTCAGGGATGTATCCTGTAGCAAGGCTAAGATTAAACAGCGTTCTTATGTGCGGGTTTAGCTCCTCTAGGAGTTCATGTAGCATGCAACCCGGGACACCGTCAGGTCCCATGGATGCTGTATTTTTAGCTTTGCTGAGGGCAGCTCTCACCTGGACATCTGAGATTTCAGGGAGGTTGCATTCAGCTGAGATATTTATTTTGTCTTTTGGGGGAGAGGGAGGGGAGAAATTTGCACTGAACCTGTCTGCCAGTATGTTGGCAATATCTGTGGGTTCAGTGTATTTTTTGCCGTTATGAACTAACTCTGCACATATCTGAGGGTTTCCACCCAGGTTTCTAACATAACTGAAGAAGGCCTTGTGATTATCTTTAGTGTCCTTAGCGATTTTTCTCTCGAAGTTGGCCTTTGATGATTTTATTAGCAAATGTAGTTTTTTGCTAGTGCTGATCAGGGATGCCTTCCCTTTATGGGATTCTGCTCTGTCTTGCAGTAGCTTCCTTCTCTTATTATAAAGTTTGTTTATGGCTGGGATCAACCAGATAGAATGCCTGCCTTTGGTGGAAAGGGTCTTGGTTTTATTTGGGATTGCATGATCCATGCATTCTTGGAGATGCCCGTAGAAAGCATTTGTGAAGGATTCAGCAGTGTGGGCTGTGGTTTCCACTGGCCCAGGGGGCTTGAAGGATACCATTTCAGTCCTAAGGAGTGTAAAGTTGGCTTTTGAGAAGTTTCTCACTGTGGTCTTTTGTGCTGGGGGTGGAGGTGGGATATGAATATCTAGGGTTATTAGTTTATGGTCTGATCTCACTAGTGAGGGGTATACTTCCGGTGTTGAGCATTTTGTCCCCATGCTTGTGATGATCAGATCAAGTATATTATTTCCCCTTGTGGGGGAGGTGACTAGTTGTTCCATCGCATTTGAGTTGATGAATTCCAGGAACCTTTTGGGCTAGGGTGTTGGGGCTTGAGTAATGCACCCAGTCTATGTTTGGGTAGTTGAAGTCTCCCAATATGATGGTATTTGGTAAGACATCCATATCCTCCAGTGTCTTCAAAGAAGGCTGAATGGAGTTCCTGAGATTACGAGGGTGGTCTGTAGCATGCTACAAGTTGTATAGCAGTTTTGCCTATGGTTAGTTGCACATGGATGGTCTCTGATGCTTCATGCGTTGCCACTAACCTGGAGGTATGGGTGTCTTTAATGAATATGGACACTCCCCCTCCTTTTGTGTTTCGGCCCAGGTTTTGGGGCCGAAATGCATGATATGAGGTATAACCTGGTAGGGCTGGGGTGCTCTCAGGTGCCTTGAACCAGGTTTCAGTTACTGCACAGACATCAATGCTCTCCATACTGAGGAGTGCTTTGAGAGCCTGCATCTTGAGATTTAGACTTCTGGCGTTGAGCAGCATTACCCTTAGTTTTTTTCCTTTATTGTTTTCTAAGGTGGTGGGTTTGTCTTTTGAGCCTTGCCTATAAAAGGCATTATGGGGGTGGCAAGAGCCTTAGCCAATATCCGGAAGCCCAGTGGTGACAGGTGCAAGCTGTCCCTTGCAAAGCAGCATGACTTGTCCAGCATGTCATCCCAAGCAGACAGACATTGGACCCCCCTAGAATGACACCAGTAATTGAACTAATTATTAAAGCTGATCATCTTGTCTTTGTATTGTGGCATCATTCTTGGTGAGGACAAGATGCTGCTCAGGGTCAGGGTCATACCGGCCTGGGCTACATAATCAGAGAGCTCCTCTGTGTCTCTTTTCATGTAGTCCAAGGAGGTACGTCTCAGGTCATTCACACCAGCATGGACAATGACGGAGTCATATTTTTACTTGCTTTGGAGTGACCTGAGTGCTTGTGTTATGTGGCGGATCCTAGCTCCCGACAGGCA